>NC_056750.1:870387188-870412188 GCF_019279795.1 Protopterus annectens | reverse complement strand
CCTTGTGTGGCCCCCACTCATCCCAATAGTAGCCCTGGCAGGTTGAGCTTTATAACACTTTCTCTGGGAAAGCACGGTAATTCTCAAAGCCATACCTATGGTACCTATATGTAAATCACGGCAATTCTCAAAGCAATACCTATGGTACCTATATGTAAAGCACAGTAATTCTCAAAGCAATACCTATGGTACCTATATGTAAAGCACGGTAATTCTCAAAGCAATACCTATGGTACCTATATGTAAATCACGGTAATTCTCAAAGCAATACCTCTGGAACCTATATGTAAATCACGGCAATTCTCAAAGCAATACCTATGGTACCTATATGTAAAGCACAGTAATTCTCAAAGCAATACCTATGGTACCTATATGTAAAGCACAGTAATTCTCAAAGCAATACCTATGGTACCTATATGTAAAGCACGGTAATTCTCAAAGCAATACCTATGGTACCTATAGGTAAAGCATGGTAATTCTCAAAGCAATACCTATGGTAGCTATATGTAAAGCACGGTAATTCTCAAAGCAATACCTATGGTACCTATATGTAAAGCACAGTAATTCTCAAAGCAATACCTTTGGTACCTATATGTAAAGCACTGTAATTCTCAAAGCAATACCTATGGTACCTATATGTAAAGCACGGTAATTCTCAAAGCAATACCTATGGTACCTATATGTAAAGCACAGTAATTCTCAAAGCAATACCTTTGGTACCTATATGTAAAGCATGGTAATTCTCAAAGGAATACCTATGGTACCTATATGTAAAGCATGGTAATTCTCAAAGCAATACCTATGGTACCTGTATGTAAAGCATGGTAATTCTCAAAGCAATACCTATGGTACCTATATGTAAAGCACAGTAATTCTCAAAGCAATACCTATGGTACCTATATGTAAAGCACAGTAATTCTCAAAGCAATACCTATGGTACCTATATGTAAATCACGGTAATTCTCAAAGCAATACCTATGGTACCTGTATGTAAAGCATGGTAATTCTCAAAGCAATACCTATGGTACCTATATGTAAAGCACAGTAATTCTCAAAGCAATATCTATGGTACCTATATGTAAAGCACAGTAATTCTCAAAGCAATACCTATGGTACCTATATGTAAAGCATGGTAATTCTCAAAGCAATACCTATGGTACCTATATGTAAAGCACAGTAATTCTCAAAGCAATACCTATGGTACCTATATGTAAAGCACAGTAATTCTCAAAGCAATACCTATGGTACCTATATGTAAATCACGGTAATTCTCAAAGCAATACCTATGGTACCTGTATGTAAAGCATGGTAATTCTCAAAGCAATACCTATGGTACCTATATGTAAAGCACAGTAATTCTCAAAGCAATATCTATGGTACCTATATGTAAAGCACAGTAATTCTCAAAGCAATACCTATGGTACCTATATGTAAAGCATGGTAATTCTCAAAGCAATACCTATGGTACCTATATGTAAAGCACAGTAATTCTCAAAGCAATACCTATGGTACCTATATGTAAAGCACAGTAATTCTCAAAGCAATACCTATGGTACCTATATGTAAAGCACGGTAATTCTCAAAGCAATACCTATGGTACCTATATGTAAAGCACAGTAATTCTCAAAGCAATACCTATGGTAGCTATATGTAAAGCATGGTAATTCTCAAAGCAATACCTATGGTACCTATATGTAAAGCACGCTAATTCTCAAAGCAATACCTATGGTACCTATATGTAAAGCACAGAAATTCTCAAAGCAATACCTTTGGTACCTATATGTAAATCACGGTTATTTTCAAAGCAATACCTATGGCACCTATATGTAAAGCATGGTAATTCTTAAAGCAATACCTATGGTACCTATATGTAAAGCACGGTAATTCTCAAAGCAATACCTGTGGTACCTATATGTAAAGAATGCTAATTCTCAAAGAAATACCTATGGTACCTATATGTAAATCACGGTAATTCTCAAAGCAATACCTATGGTACCTATATGTAAAGCACAGAAATTCTCAAAGCAATACCTGTGGTACCTATATGTAAAGAATGCTAATTCTCAAAACAATACCTATGGTACCTATATGTAAATCACGGTAATTCTCAAAGCAATACCTATGGTACCTATATGTAAAGCACAGAAATTCTCAAAGCAATACCTGTGGTACCTATATGTAAAGAATGCTAATTCTCAAAGCAATACATATGGTAGCGATATGTAAAGTACGGTAATTCTCAAAGCAACACCTATGGTACCTATATGTAAAGCATGGTAATTCTCAAAGCAATACCTATGGTACCTATATGTAAAGCACAGTAATTCTCAAAGCAATACCTATGGAACCGATATGTAAAGCACGATAATTCTCAAAGCAATACCTATGGAACCTATATGTAAAGCACGGTAATTCTCAAAGAAATACCTATGGTACCTACATGTAAAGCACGGTAATTCTCAAAGCAATACCTATGGTACCTATACGTAAAGCACAGTAATTCTCAAAGCAATACCTATATGTAAAGCACGGTAATTCTCAAAGCAATACCTATGGTACCTATATGTAAAGCACAGTAATTCTCAAAGCAATACCTATGGTACCTATATGTAAAGCACGGTAATTCTCAAAGCAATACCTCTGGAACCTATATGTAAAGCACGGTAATTCTCAAAGCAATACTTATGGTACCTATATGTAAAGCATGGTAATTCTCAAAGCAAAGCAATGCCTATGATACCTATATGCAAACCACAGTAATTCTCAAAGCAATACCTATGGTACCTATATGTATTCTCAAAGCAATACCTATGCTATGGTACCTATATATATGAAAAAACCGCGGATCAAAGCAAAGAGCAATATGGTATATGTATGGCAAGCATCTCATGTAAAGCACAGTAATTCTCAAAGCAATACTTATGGTACCTATATGTAAAGCATGGTAATTCTCAAAGCAATACCACTGGAACCTATATGTAAAGCACTGTAATTCTCAAAGCAATACCTATGGTACCTATATGTAAAGCACGGTAATTCTCAAAGAATACCTATGGTACCTATATGTAAAGCACGCTAATTCTCAAAGCAATACCTATGGTACCTATATGTAAAGCACGGTAATTCTCAAAGCAATACCTGTGGTACCTATATGTAAAGCACAGTAATTCTCAAAGCAATACCTTTGGTACCTATATGTAAAGAACGCTAATTCTCAAAGCAATACCTATGGTAGCTATATGTAAAGCACGGTAATTCTCAAAGCAATACCTATGGTACCTATATGTAAAGCACTGTAATTCTCAAAGCAATACCTATGGTACCTATATGTAAAGCACGGTAATTCTCAAAGCAATACCTATGGAACCTATATGTAAAGCACAGTAATTCTCAAAGCAATACCTATGGTACCTATATGTAAAGCATGGTAATTCTCAAAGCAATACCTATGGTACCTATATGTAAAGCACAGTATTCTCAAAGCAATACCTATGGTACCTGTATGTAAAGCATGGTAATTCTCAAAGCAATACCTATGGTACCTATATGTAAAGCACGGTAATTCTCAAAGCAATACCTATGGTACCTATATGTAAAGCACAGAAATTCTCAAAGCAATACCTGTGGTACCTATATGTAAAGAATGCTAATTCTCAAAACAATACCTATGGTAAATCACGGTAATTCTCAAAGCAATACCTATGGTAAATTCTCAAAGCAATACCAATTCTCAAAGCAATACCTATGGTACCTATATGTAAAATGTAATTCTCAAAGCAATACCTATGGTACCTATATGTAAAGCATAGAAATTCTCAAAGCAATACCTATGGTACCTATATGTAAAGCATGGTAATTCTCAATGCAATACCTATGGTACCTATATGTAAAAGCACAGTAATTCTCAAAGCAATACCTATGGTACCTATATGTAAAGCACGGTAATTCTCAAAGCAATACCTATGGTACCTATATGTAAAGCACAGTAATTCTCAAAGCAATACCTATGGTACCTATATGTAAAGCGGTAATTCTCAAAGCAATACCTATGGTACCTATATGTAAAGCACAGTAATTCTCAAAGCAATACCTATGGTACCTATATGTAAAGCACGGTAATTCTCAAAGCAATACCTATGGAACCTATATGTAAAGCACGGTAATTCTCAAAGCAATACTTATGGTACCTATATGTAAAGCATGGTAATTCTCAAAAAGCAATGCCTATGATACCTATATGCAAACCACAGTAATTCTCAAAGCAATACCTATGGTACCTATATGTAAAGCACAGTAATTCTCAAAGCAATACCTATGTTCCCTATATGTAAAGCACGGTAATTCTCAAAGCAATAGCTATGGTACCTATATGTAAAAGCGGTAATTCTCAAAGCAATACCTATGGTACCTATATGTAAAGCACTGTAATTCTCAAAGCAATACCTATGGTACCTATATGTAAAGCACGGTAATTCTCAAAGCAATACCTATGGTACCTATATGTAAAGCACGGTAATTCTCAAAGCAATACCTATATGTAAAGCACGGTAATTCTCAAAGCAATACCTATGGTACCTATATGTAAAGCACAGTAATTCTCAAAGCAATACTTATGGTACCTATATGTAAAGCATGGTAATTCTCAAAGCAATACCACTGGAACCTATATGTAAAGCACTGTAATTCTCAAAGCAATACCTATGGTACCTATATGTAAAACGGTGATTCTCAAAGCAATACCTATGGTACCTATATGTAAAGCACAGTAATTCTCAAAGCAATACCTATGGTACCTATATGTAAAAGCACAGTAATTCTCAAAGCAATACCTTTGGTACCTATATGTAAAGCAGTAATTCTCAAAGCAATACCTATGGTAATTCTCAAAGCAATACCTATGGTACCTATATGTAAAGCACTGTAATTCTCAAAGCAATACCTATGGTACCTATATGTAAAGCACGGTAATTCTCAAAGCAATACCTATGGAACCTATATGTAAAGCACAGTAATTCTCAAAGCAATACCTATGGTACCTATATGTAAAGCATGGTAATTCTCAAAGCAATACCTATGGTACCTATATGTAAAGCACAGTATTCTCAAAGCAATACCTATGGTACCTGTATGTAAAGCATGGTAATTCTCAAAGCAATACCTATGGTACCTATATGTAAAGCACGGTAATTCTCAAAGCAATACCTATGGTACCTATATGTAAAGCACGGTAATTCTCAAAGCAATACCTATGGTACCTATATGTAAAGCACAGTAATTCTCAAAGCAATACCTATGGTACCTATATGTAAAGCACGGTAATTCTCAAAGCAATACCTATGGTACCTATATGTAAAGCACAGTAATTCTCAAAGCAATACCTTTGGTACCTATATGTAAATGATTCTCAAAGCAATACCTATGGTAGCTATATGTAAAGCACGGTAATTCTCAAAGCAATAGCTATGGTACCTATATGTAAAGCACGGTAATTCTCAAAGCAATACCTATGGTACCTATATGTAAAGCACTGTAATTCTCAAAGCAATACCTATGGTACCTATATGTAAAGTAATTCTCAAAGCAAAGCAATACCTCTGGTACCTATATGTAAACCACAGTAATTCTCAAAGCAATACCTATCGTACCTATGTGTAAATCACGCTAATCGTCAAAGCAATAGCTATGGTACCTATATGTAAATCAGTAATTCTCAAAGCAATACCTATGGTGCCTATATGTAAAGCACTGTAATTCTCAAAGCAATACCTATGGAACCTATATGTAAAGCACAGTAATTCCCAAAGCATTACCTATGGTGCCTATATGTAAAGCATGGTAATTCTCAAAGCAATACCTATGGTACCTATATGTAAAGCAAAGTATTCTCAAAGCAATACCTATGGTACCTGTATGTAAAGCATGGTAATTCTCAAAGCAATATCTATGGTACCTATATGTAAAACCGGTAATTCTCAAAGCAATACCTATGGTACCTATATGTAAAGCACGGTAATTCTCAAAGCAATACCTATGGTACCTATATGTAAAGCACAGTAATTCTCAAAGCAATACCTATGGTACCTATATGTAAAGCACAGTAATTCTCAAAGCAATACCTATGGTACCTATATGTAAAAAACGGTAATTCTCAAAGCAATACCTATGGTACCTATATGTAAAGCACGGTAATTCTCAAAGCAATACCTATGGTACCTATATGTAAAGCATGGTAATTCTCAAAGCATTACCTATGGAACCTATATGTAAAGCACGGTAATTCTCATACCAATACCTATGGTACCTATATGTAAAGCACGGTAATTCTCAAAGCAATACCTATGGAACGTATATGTAAAAGCGGTAATTCTCAAAGAAATACCTATGGTACCTATATGTAAAGCACTGTAATTCTCAAAGCAATACCTATGGTACCTATATGTGAAGCATAGTAATTCTCAAAGCAATACCTATGGTACCTATATGTAAAGCAGTAATTCTCAAAGCAATACCTATGGTACCTATATGTAAAAGCAGTAATTCTCAAAGCAATTCATATGGTACCTATATGTAAAGCAGGTAATTCTCAAGGCAATACCTATGGTACCTATATGTAAAGCACGATAATTCTCAAAGTAATACCTATGGTACCTATATGTAAAGCACAGTAATTCTCAAAGCAATACGTATGGAACCTATATGTAAAACACGATAATTCTCAAAGCAATACCTATATGTAAAGCACGGTAATTCTCAAAGCAATACCTATGGTACCTATATGTAAAGCACAGTAATTCTCAAAGCAATACCTATGGAACCTATATGTAAAGCACGGTAATTCTCAAAGCAATACCTCTGGAACCTATATGTAAAGCACGGTAATTCTCAAAGCAATACCTATGGTCCCTATATGTAAAGCACGGTAATTCTCAAAGCAATAGCTATGGTACCTATATGTAAAGCACGGTAATTCTCAAAGCAATACCTATGGTACCTATATGTAAAGCACTGTAATTCTCAAAGCAATACCTATGGTACCTATATGTAAAGCAGTAATTCTCAAAGTAATACCTTTGGTACCTATATGTAAAAACGGTAATTCTCAAAGCAATACCTATGGTACCTATATGTAAAGCACAGTAATTCTCAAAGCAATACCTTTGGTACCTATATGTAAAGAAGCTAATTCTCAAAGCAATACCTATGGTAGCTATATGTAAAGCAGTGATTCTCAAAGCAATAGCTATGGTACCTATATGTAAAGCACGGTAATTCTCAAAGCAATACCTATGGTACCTATATGTAAAGCACTGTAATTCTCAAAGCAATACCTATGGTACCTATATGTAAAGCACGGTAATTCTCAAAGCAATACCTATGGAACCTATATGTAAAGCACAGTAATTCTCAAAGCAATACCTATGGTACCTATATGTAAAGCATGGTAATTCTCAAAGCAATACCTATGGTACCAATATGTAAAGCATGGTAATTCTCAAAGCAATACCTATGGTACCTGTATGTAAAGCACAGTATTCTCAAAGCAATACCTATGGTACCTGTATGTAAAGCATGGTAATTCTCAAAGCAATATCTATGGTACCTATATGTAAAGCACGGTAATTCTCAAAGCAATACCTATGGTACCTATATGTAAAGCACGGTAATTCTCAAAGCAATACCTATGGTACCTATATGTAAAGCACAGTAATTCTCAAAGCAATACCTATGGTACCTATATGTAAAGCACAGTAATTCTCAAAGCAATACCTATGGTACCTATATGTAAAGCACGGTAATTCTCAAAGCAATACCTATGGTACCTATATGTAAAGCACGGTAATTCTCAAAGCAATACCTATGGTACCTATATGTAAAGCATGGTAATTCTCAAAGCATTACCTATGGAACCTATATGTAAAGCACGGTAATTCTCATACCAATACCTATGGTACCTATATGTAAACCACGGTAATTCTCAAAGCAATACCTATGGACGTATATGTAAGCACGGTGATTCTCAAAGAAATACCTATGGTGCCTATATGTAAAGCACTGTAATTCTCAAAGCAATACCTATGGTACCTATATGTGAAGCATAGTAATTCTCAAAGCAATACCTATGGTACCTATATGTAAAGCACGGTAATTCTCAAAGCAATACCTATGGTACCTATATGTAAAGCACAGTAATTCTCAAAGCAATTCCTATGGTACCTATATGTAAAGCACGGTAATTCTCAAGGCAATACCTATGGTACCTATATGTAAAGCACGATAATTCTCAAAGTAATACCTATGGTACCTATATGTAAAGCACAGTAATTCTCAAAGCAATACGTATGGAACCTATATGTAAAACACGATAATTCTCAAAGCAATACCTATATGTAAAGCACGGTAATTCTCAAAGCAATACCTATGGTACCTATATGTAAAGCACAGTAATTCTCAAAGCAATACCTATGGAACCTATATGTAAAGCACGGTAATTCTCAAAGCAATACCTCTGGAACCTATATGTAAAGCACGGTAATTCTCAAAGCAATACCTATGGTCCCTATATGTAAAGCACGGTAATTCTCAAAGCAATAGCTATGGTACCTATATGTAAAGCACGGTAATTCTCAAAGCAATACCTATGGTACCTATATGTAAAGCACTGTAATTCTCAAAGCAATACCTATGGTACCTATATGTAAAGCACGGTAATTCTCAAAGTAATACCTTTGGTACCTATATGTAAAGCACGGTAATTCTCAAAGCAATACCTATGGTACCTATATGTAAAGCACAGTAATTCTCAAAGCAATACCTTTGGTACCTATATGTAAAGAACGCTAATTCTCAAAGCAATACCTATGGTAGCTATATGTAAAGCACGGTAATTCTCAAAGCAATAGCTATGGTACCTATATGTAAAGCACGGTAATTCTCAAAGCAATACCTATGGTACCTATATGTAAAGCACTGTAATTCTCAAAGCAATACCTATGGTACCTATATGTAAAGCACGGTAATTCTCAAAGCAATACCTATGGAACCTATATGTAAAGCACAGTAATTCTCAAAGCAATACCTATGGTACCTATATGTAAAGCATGGTAATTCTCAAAGCAATACCTATGGTACCTATATGTAAAGCACGGTAATTCTCAAAGCAATACCTATGGTACCTATATGTAAAGCACAGTAATTCTCAAAGCAATACCTTTGGTACCTATATGTAAAGAACGCTAATTCTCAAAGCAATACCTATGGTAGCTATATGTAAAGCACGGTAATTCTCAAAGCAATAGCTATGGTACCTATATGTAAAGCACAGTAATTCTCAAAGCAATACCTATGGTACCTATATGTAAAGCACAGTAATTCTCAAAGCAATACCTTTGGTACCTATATGTAAAGAACGCTAATTCTCAAAGCAATACCTATGGTAGCTATATGTAAAGCATGGTAATTCTCAAAGCAATACCTATGGTACCTATATGTAAAGCACGGTAATTCTCAAAGCAATACCTATGGTACCTATATGTAAAGCACTGTAATTCTCAAAGCAATACCTATGGAACCTATATGTAAAGCACAGTAATTCCCAAAGCCGTACCTATGGTACCTATATGTAAAGCATGGTAATTCTCAAAGCAATACCTATGGTACCTATATGTAAAGCACAGTATTCTCAAAGCAATACCTATGGTACCTGTATGTAAAGCATGGTAATTCTCAAAGCAATATCTATGGTACCTATATGTAAAGCACGGTAATTCTCAAAGCAATACCTATGGTACCTATATGTAAAGCACGGTAATTCTCAAAGCAATACCTATGGTACCTATATGTAAAGCACAGTAATTCTCAAAGCAATACCTATGGTACCTATATGTAAAGCACAGTAATTCTCAAAGCAATACCTATGGTACCTATATGTAAAGCACGGTAATTCTCAAAGCAATACCTATGGTACCTATATGTAAAGCACGATAATTCTCAAAGCAATACCTATGGTACCTATATGTAAAGCATGGTAATTCTCAAAGCATTACCTATGGAACCTATATGTAAAGCACGGTAATTCTCATACCAATACCTATGGTACCTATATGTAAAGCACGGTAATTCTCAAAGCAATACCTATGGAACGTATATGTAAAGCACAGTAATTCTCAAAGAAATACCTATGGTACCTATATGTAAAGCACTGTAATTCTCAAAGCAATACCTATGGTACCTATATGTGAAGCATAGTAATTCTCAAAGCAATACCTATGGTACCTATATGTAAAGCACGGTAATTCTCAAAGCAATACCTATGGTACCTATATGTAAAGCACAGTAATTCTCAAAGCAATTCCTATGGTACCTATATGTAAAGCACGGTAATTCTCAAGGCAATACCTATGGTACCTATATGTAAAGCACGATAATTCTCAAAGTAATACCTATGGTACCTATATGTAAAGCACAGTAATTCTCAAAGCAATACGTATGGAACCTATATGTAAAACACGATAATTCTCAAAGCAATACCTATATGTAAAGCACGGTAATTCTCAAAGCAATACCTATGGTACCTATATGTAAAGCACAGTAATTCTCAAAGCAATACCTATGGAACCGATATGTAAAGCACGATAATTCTCAAAGCAATACCTATGGAACCTATATGTAAAGCACGGTAATTCTCAAAGAAATACCTATGGTACCTACATGTAAAGCACGGTAATTCTCAAAGCAATACCTATGGTACCTATACGTAAAGCACAGTAATTCTCAAAGCAATACCTATATGTAAAGCACGGTAATTCTCAAAGCAATACCTATGGTACCTATATGTAAAGCACAGTAATTCTCAAAGCAATACCTATGGTACCTATATGTAAAGCACGGTAATTCTCAAAGCAATACCTCTGGAACCTATATGTAAAGCACGGTAATTCTCAAAGCAATACTTATGGTACCTATATGTAAAGCATGGTAATTCTCAAAGCAAAGCAATGCCTATGATACCTATATGCAAACCACAGTAATTCTCAAAGCCATACCTATGGTACCTATATGTAAAGCACAGTAATTCTCAAAGCAATACCTATGTTCCCTATATGTAAAGCACGGTAATTCTCAAAGCAATAGCTATGGTACCTATATGTAAAGCACGGTAATTCTCAAAGCAATACCTATGGTACCTATATGTAAAGCACTGTAATTCTCAAAGCAATACCTATGGTACCTATATGTAAAGCACGGTAATTCTCAAAGCAATACCTATGGTACCTATATGTAAAGCACGGTAATTCTCAAAGCAATACCTATGGTACCTATATGTAAAGCACGGTAATTCTCAAAGCAATACCTATGGTACCTATATGTAAAGCACAGTAATTCTCAAAGCAATACTTATGGTACCTATATGTAAAGCATGGTAATTCTCAAAGCAATACCATTGGAACCTATATGTAAAGCACTGTAATTCTCAAAGCAATACCTATGGTACCTATATGTAAAGCACGGTAATTCTCAAAGAATACCTATGGTACCTATATGTAAAGCACGCTAATTCTCAAAGCAATACCTATGGTACCTATATGTAAAGCACGGTAATTCTCAAAGCAATACCTATGGTACCTATATGTAAAGCACAGTAATTCTCAAAGCAATACCTTTGGTACCTATATGTAAAGAACGCTAATTCTCAAAGCAATACCTATGGTAGCTATATGTAAAGCACGGTAATTCTCAAAGCAATAGCTATGGTACCTATATGTAAAGCACGGTAATTCTCAAAGCAATACCTATGGCACCTATATGTAAAGCACTGTAATTCTCAAAGCAATACCTATGGTACCTATATGTAAAGCACGGTAATTCTCAAAGCAATACCTATGGAACCTATATGTAAAGCACGGTAATTCTCAAAGCAATGCCTATGGTACCTATATGTAAAGCATGGTAATTCTCAAAGCAAAGCAATGCCTATGGTACCTATATGCAAACCACAGTAATTCTCAAAGCAATACCTATGGTACCTATATGTAAAGCACGCTAATTCTCAAAGCAATACCTATGGTAGCTATATGTAAAGCACGCTAATTCTCAAAGCAATACCTATGGTAGCTATATGTAAAGCACGCTAATTCTCAAAGCAATACCTATGGTAGCTATATGTAAAGCACGGTAATTCTCAAAGCAATAGCTATGGTACCTATATGTAAAGCACGGTAATTCTCAAAGCAATACCTATGGTACCTATATGTAAAGCACTGTAATTCTCAAAGCAATACCTATGGTACCTATATGTAAAGCACGGTAATTCTCAAAGCAATACCTATGGAACCTATATGTAAAGCACAGTAATTCTCAAAGCAATACCTATGGTACCTATATGTAAAGCATGGTAATTCTCAAAGCAATACCTATGGTACCTATATGTAAAGCACAGTATTCTCAAAGCAATACCTAAGGTACCTGTATGTAAAGCATGGTAATTCTCAAAGCAATACCTATGGTACCTATATGTAAAGCACGGTAATTCTCAAAGCAATACCTATGGTACCTATATGTAAAGCACGGTAATTCTCAAAGCAATACCTATGGTACCTATATGTAAAGCACAGTAATTCTCAAAGCAATACCTTTGGTACCTATATGTAAAGCACAGTAATTCTCAAAGCAATACCTATGGTACCTATATGTAAAGCACAGTAATTCTCAAAGCAATACCTTTGGTACCTATATGTAAAGAACGCTAATTCTCAAAGCAATACCTATGGTAGCTATATGTAAAGCACGGTAATTCTCAAAGCAATAGCTATGGTACCTATATGTAAAGCACGGTAATTCTCAAAGCAATACCTATGGTACCTATATGTAAAGCACAGTAATTCTCAAAGCAATACCTTTGGTACCTATATGTAAAGAACGCTAATTCTCAAAGCAATACCTATGGTAGCTATATGCAAAGCACGGTAATTCTCAAAGCAATAGCTATGGTACCTATATGTAAAGCACGGTAATTCTCAAAGCAATACCTATGGCACCTATATGTAAAGCACTGTAATTCTCAAAGCAATATCTATGGTACCTATATGTAAAGCACGGTAATTCTCAAAGCAATACCTATGGAACCTATATGTAAAGCACGGTAATTCTCAAAGCAATGCCTATGGTACCTATATGTAAAGCATGGTAATTCTCAAAGCAAAGCAATGCCTACGGTACCTATATGCAAACCACAGTAATTCTCAAAGCAATACCTATGGTACCTATATGTAAAGCACGCTAATTCTCAAAGCAATACCTATGGTAGCTATATGTAAAGCACGCTAATTCTCAAAGCAATACCTATGGTAGCTATATGTAAAGCACGCTAATTCTCAAAGCAATACCTATGGTAGCTATATGTAAAGCATGGTAATTCTCAAAGCAATACCTATGGTACCTATATGTAAATCACGGTAATTCTCAAAGCAATACCTATGGTACCTATATGTAAAGCACTGTAATTCTCAAAGCAATACCTATGGAACCTATATGTAAAGCACAGTAATTCCCAAAGCCGTACCTATGGTACCTATATGTAAAGCATGGTAATTCTCAAAGCAATACCTATGGTACCTATATGTAAAGCACAGTATTCTCAAAGCAATACCTATGGTACCTGTATGTAAAGCATGGTAATTCTCAAAGCAATATCTATGGTACCTATATGTAAAGCACGGTAATTCTCAAAGCAATACCTATGGTACCTATATGTAAAGCACGGTAATTCTCAAAGCAATACCTATGGTACCTATATGTAAAGCACAGTAATTCTCAAAGCAATACCTATGGTACCTATATGTAAAGCACAGTAATTCTCAAAGCAATACCTATGGTACCTATATGTAAAGCACGGTAATTCTCAAAGCAATACCTATGGTACCTATATGTAAAGCACGGTAATTCTCAAAGCAATACCTATGGTACCTATATGTAAAGCATGGTAATTCTCAAAGCATTACCTATGGAACCTATATGTAAAGCACGGTAATTCTCATACCAATACCTATGGTACCTATATGTAAAGCACGGTAATTCTCAAAGCAATACCTATGGAACGTATATGTAAAGCACGGTAATTCTCAAAGAAATACCTATGGTACCTATATGTAAAGCACTGTAATTCTCAAAGCAATACCTATGGTACCTATATGTGAAGCATAGTAATTCTCAAAGCAATACCTATGGTACCTATATGTAAAGCACAGTAATTCTCAAAGCAATTCATATGGTACCTATATGTAAAGCACGGTAATTCTCAAGGCAATACCTATGGTACCTATATGTAAAGCACGATAATTCTCAAAGTAATACCTATGGTACCTATATGTAAAGCACAGTAATTCTCAAAGCAATACGTATGGAACCTATATGTAAAACACGATAATTCTCAAAGCAATACCTATATGTAAAGCACGGTAATTCTCAAAGCAATACCTATGGTACCTATATGTAAAGCACAGTAATTCTCAAAGCAATACCTATGGAACCTATATGTAAAGCACGGTAATTCTCAAAGCAATACCTCTGGAACCTATATGTAAAGCACGGTAATTCTCAAAGCAATACCTATGGTCCCTATATGTAAAGCACGGTAATTCTCAAAGCAATAGCTATGGTACCTATATGTAAAGCACGGTAATTCTCAAAGCAATACCTATGTTACCTATATGTAAAGCACTGTAATTCTCAACGCAATACCTATGGTACCTATATGTAAAACGGTAATTCTCAAAGTAATACCTTTGGTGCCTATATGTAAAGCAGTAATTCTCAAAGCAATACCTATGGTACCTATATGTAAAGCACAGTAATTCTCAAAGCAATACCTTTGGTACCTATATGTAAAGAACGCTAATTCTCAAAGCAATACCTATGGTAGCTATATGTAAAAGCAGTAATTCTCAAAGCAATAGCTATGGTGCCTATATGTAAAGCACGTAATTCTCAAAGCAATACCTATGGTGCCTATATGTAAAGCACTGTAATTCTCAAAGCAATACCTATGGTACCTATATGTAAAAGCAGTGATTCTCAAAGCAATACCTATGGAACCTATATGTAAAGCACAGTAATTCTCAAAGCAATACCTATGGTACCTATATGTAAAGCATGGTAATTCTCAAAGCAATACCTATGGTACCTATATGTAAAGCATGGTAATTCTCAAAGCAATACCTATGGTACCTGTATGTAAAGCACAGTATTCTCAAAGCAATACCTATGGTACCTGTATGTAAAGCATGGTAATTCTCAAAGCAATATCTATGGTACCTATATGTAAAAACGGTAATTCTCAAAGCAATACCTATGGTACCTATATGTAAAGCACGGTAATTCTCAAAGCAATACCTATGGTACCTATATGTAAAGCACAGTAATTCTCAAAGCAATACCTATGGTACCTATATGTAAAGCACAGTAATTCTCAAAGCAATACCTATGGTACCTATATGTAAAGCACGGTAATTCTCAAAGCAATACCTATGGTACCTATATGTAAAGCACGGTAATTCTCAAAGCAATACCTATGGTACCTATATGTAAAGCATGGTAATTCTCAAAGCATTACCTATGGAACCTATATGTAAAGCACGGTAATTCTCATACCAATACCTATGGTACCTATATGTAAAGCACGGTAATTCTCAAAGCAATACCTATGGAACGTATATGTAAAGCACGGTAATTCTCAAAGAAATACCTATGGTACCTATATGTAAAGCACTGTAATTCTCAAAGCAATACCTATGGTACCTATATGTGAAGCATAGTAATTCTCAAAGCAATACCTATGGTACCTATATGTAAAGCACGGTAATTCTCAAAGCAATACCTATGGTACCTATATGTAAAGCACAGTAATTCTCAAAGCAATTCCTATGGTACCTATATGTAAAGCACGGTAATTCTCAAGGCAATACCTATGGTACCTATATGTAAAGCACGATAATTCTCAAAGTAATACCTATGGTACCTATATGTAAAGCACAGTAATTCTCAAAGCAATACGTATGGAAATTATATGTAAAACACGATAATTCTCAAAGCAATACCTATATGTAAAGCACGGTAATTCTCAAAGCAATACCTATGGTACCTATATGTAAAGCACAGTAATTCTCAAAGCAATACCTATGGAACCTATATGTAAAGCATGGTAATTCTCAAAGCAATACCTCTGGAACCTATATGTAAAAACGGTGATTCTCAAAGCAATACCTATGGTCCCTATATGTAAAGCACGGTAATTCTCAAAGCAATAGCTATGGTACCTATATGTAAAGCACGGTAATTCTCAAAGCAATACCTATGGTGCCTATATGTAAAGCACTGTAATTCTCAAAGCAATACCTATGGTGCCTATATGTAAAGCACGGTGATTCTCAAAGTAATACCTTTGGTACCTATATGTAAAGCACGGTAATTCTCAAAGCAATACCTATGGTACCTATATGTAAAGCACAGTAATTCTCAAAGCAATACCTTTGGTACCTATATGTAAGGCAGCTAATTCTCAAAGCAATACCTATGGTAGCTATATGTAAAGCACGGTAATTCTCAAAGCAATAGCTATGGTACCTATATGTAAAGCACGGTAATTCTCAAAGCAATACCTATGGTACTTATATGTAAAGCACTGTAATTCTCAAAGCAATACCTATGGTACCTATATGTAAAGCACGGTAATTCTCAAAGCAATACCTATGGAACCTATATGTAAAGCACAGTAATTCTCAAAGCAATACCTATGGTACCTATATGTAAAGCATGGTAATTCTCAAAGCAATACCTATGGTACCTATATGTAAAGCACGGTAATTCTCAAAGCAATACCTATGGTACCTATATGTAAAGCACAGTAATTCTCTAAGCAATACCTTTGGTACCTATATGTAAAGAACGCTAATTCTCAAAGCAATACCTATGGTAGCTATATGTAAAGCACGGTAATTCTCAAAGCAATAGCTATGGTACCTATATGTAAAGCACAGTAATTCTCAAAGCAATACCTATGGTACCTATATGTAAAGCACAGTAATTCTCAAAGCAATACCTTTGGTACCTATATGTAAAGAACGCTAATTCTCAAAGCAATACCTATGGTGGCTATATGTAAAGCATGGTGATTCTCAAAGCAATGCCTATGGTACCTATATGTAAAGCACGGTAATTCTCAAAGCAATACCTATGGTACCTATATGTGAAGCACTGTAATTCTCAAAGAAATACCTATGGAACCTATATGTAAAGCACAGTAATTCCCAAAGCCGTTACCTATGGTGCCTATATGTAAAGCATGGTGATTCTCAAAGCAATGCCTATGGTACCTATATGTAAAGCACAGTATTCTCAAAGCAATGCCTATGGTGCCTGTATGTAAAGCATGGTAATTCTCAAAGCAATATCTATGCTACCTATATGTAAAGCACGGTAATTCTCAAAGCAATGCCTATGGTACCTATATATAAAGCACGGTAATTCTCAAAGCTATAGCTATGGTACCTATATGTAAGGCACAGTATTTCTCAAAGCAATACCTATGGTGCCTATATGTAAAGCACAGTAATTCTCAAAGCAATGCCTATGGTACCTATATGTAAAGCACGGTAATTCTCAAAGCAATACCTATGGTACCTATATGTAAAGCACGATAATTCTCAAAGCAATACCTATGGTACCTATATGTAAAGCATGGTAATTCTCAAAGCATTACCTATGGAACCTATATGTAAAACAGTGAATTCTCATACCAATACCTATGGTACCTATATGTAAAGCACGGTAATTCTCAAAGCAATACCTATGGAACGTATATGTATAGCACAGTAATTCTCAAAGAAATACCTATGGTACCTATATGTAAAGCACTGTAATTCTCAAAGCAATACCTATGGTACCTATATGTGAAGCATAGTAATTCTCAAAGCAATACCTATGGTACCTATATGTAAAGCACGGTAATTCTCAAAGCAATACCTATGGAACCTATATGTAAAGCACAGTAATTCTCAAAGCAATTCCTATGGTACCTATATGTAAAGCACGGTAATTCTCAAGGCAATACCTATGGTACCTATATGTAAAGCACGATAATTCTCAAAGTAATACCTATGGTACCTATATGTAAAGCACAGTAATTCTCAAAGCAATACGTATGGAACCTATATGTAAAACACGATAATTCTCAAAGCAATACCTATATGTAAAGCACGGTAATTCTCAAAGCAATACCTATGGTACCTATATGTAAAGCACAGTAATTCTCAAAGCAATACCTATGGAACCTATATGTAAAGCACGGTAATTCTCAAAGCAATACCTCTGGAACCTATATGTAAAGCACGGTAATTCTCAAAGCAATACCTATGGTCCCTATATGTAAAAGCGGTAATTCTCAAAGCAATAGCTATGGTACCTATATGTAAAGCACGGTAATTCTCAAAGCAATACCTATGGTACCTATATGTAAAGCACTGTAATTCTCAAAGCAATACCTATGGTACCTATATGTAAAGCACGGTAATTCTCAAAGTAATACCTTTGGTACCTATATGTAAAGCACGGTAATTCTCAAAGCAATACCTATGGTACCTATATGTAAAGCACAGTAATTCTCAAAGCAATACCTTTGGTACCTATATGTAAAGAACGCTAATTCTCAAAGGAATACCTATGGTAGCTATATGTAAAGCACGGTAATTCTCAAAGCAATAGCTATGGCACCTATATGTAAAGCACGGTAATTCTCAAAGCAATACCTATGGTACCTATATGTAAAGCACTGTAATTCTCAAAGCAATACCTATGGTACCTATATGTAAAGCACGGTAATTCTCAAAGCAATACCTATGGAACCTATATGTAAAGCACAGTAATTCTCAAAGCAATACCTATGGTACCTATATGTAAAGCATGGTAATTCTCAAAGCAATACCTATGGTACCTATATGTAAAGCATGGTAATTCTCAAAGCAATACCTATGGTACCTATATGTAAAGCACAGTATTCTCAAAGCAATACCTATGGTACCTGTATGTAAAGCATGGTAATTCTCAAAGCAATATCTATGGTACCTATATGTAAAGCACGGTAATTCTCAAAGCAATACCTATGGTACCTATATGTAAAGCACGGTAATTCTCAAAGTAATACCTATGGTACCTATATGTAAAGCACAGTAATTCTCAAAGCAATACCTATGGTACCTATATGTAAAGCACAGTAATTCTCAAAGCAATACCTATGGTACCTATATGTAAGCACGGTAATTCTCAAAGCAATACCTATGGTACCTATATGTAAAGCACGGTAATTCTCAAAGCAATACCTATGGTACCTATATGTAAAGCATGGTAATTCTCAAAGCATTACCTATGGAACCTATATGTAAAGCACGGTAATTCTCATACCAATACCTATGGTACCTATATGTAAAGCACGGTAATTCTCAAAGCAATACCTATGGAACGTATATGTAAAGCACGGTAATTCTCAAAGAAATACCTATGGTACCTATATGTAAAGCACTGTAATTCTCAAAGCAATACCTATGGTACCTATATGTGAAGCATAGTAATTCTCAAAGCAATACCTATGGTACCTATATGTAAAGCACGGTAATTCTCAAAGCAATACCTATGGTACCTATATGTAAAGCACAGTAATTCTCAAAGCAATTCCTATGGTACCTATATGTAAAGCACGGTAATTCTCAAGGCAATACCTATGGTACCTATATGTAAAGCACGATAATTCTCAAAGTAATACCTATGGTACCTATATGTAAAGCACAGTAATTCTCAAAGCAATACGTATGGAACCTATATGTAAAACACGATAATTCTCAAAGCAATACCTATATGTAAAGCACGGTAATTCTCAAAGCAATACCTATTTTACCTATATGTAAAGCACAGTAATTCTCAAAGCAATACCTATGGAACCTATATGTAAAGCACGGTAATTCTCAAAGCAATACCTCTGGAACCTATATGTAAAGCACGGTAATTCTCAAAGCAATACCTATGGTCCCTATATGTAAAGCACGGTAATTCTCAAAGCAATAGCTATGGTACCTATATGTAAAGCACGGTAATTCTCAAAGCAATACCTATGGTACCTATATGTAAAGCACTGTAATTCTCAAAGCAATACCTATGGTACCTATATGTAAAGCACGGTAATTCTCAAAGTAATACCTTTGGTACCTATATGTAAAGCACGGTAATTCTCAAAACAATACCTATGGTACCTATATGTAAAGCACAGTAATTCTCAAAGCAATACCTTTGGTACCTATATGTAAAGAACGCTAATTCTCAAAGCAATACCTATGGTAGCTATATGTAAAGCACGGTAATTCTCAAAGCAATAGCTATGGTACCTATATGTAAAGCACGGTAATTCTCAAAGCAATACCTATGGTACCTATATGTAAAGCACTGTAATTCTCAAAGCAATACCTATGGTACCTATATGTAAAGCACGGTAATTCTCAAAGCAATACCTATGGAACCTATATGTAAAGCACAGTAATTCTCAAAGCAATACCTATGGTACCTATATGTAAAGCATGGTAATTCTCAAAGCAATACCTATGGTACCTATATGTAAAGCACAGTATTCTCAAAGCAATACCTATGGTACCTGTATGTAAAGCATGGTAATTCTCAAAGCAATACCTATGGTACCTATATGTAAAGCACGGTAATTCTCAAAGCAATACCTATGGTACCTATATGTAAAAACGGTAATTCTCAAAGCAATACCTATGGTACCTATATGTAAAGCACAGTAATTCTCAAAGCAATACCTTTGGTACCTATATGTAAAGCACGGTAATTCTCAAAGCAATACCTATGGTACCTATATGTAAAGCACAGTAATTCTCAAAGCAATACCTTTGGTACCTATATGTAAAGAACGCTAATTCTCAAAGCAATACCTATGGTAGCTATATGTAAAGCACGGTAATTCTCAAAGCAATAGCTATGGTACCTATATGTAAAGCACGGTAATTCTCAAAGCAATACCTATGGTACCTATATGTAAAGCACTGTAATTCTCAAAGCAATACCTATGGTACCTATATGTAAAGCACGGTAATTCTCAAAGGAACACCTATGGAACCTATATGTAAAGCACGGTAATTCTCAAAGCAATGCCTATGGTACCTATATGTAAAGCACGGTAATTCTCAAAGCAAAGCAAAGCAATGCCTATGGTACCTATATGCAAACCACAGTAATTCTCAAAGCAATACCTATGGTACCTATATGTAAAGCACGCTAATTCTCAAAGCAATACCTATGGTAGCTATATGTAAAGCATGGTAATTCTCAAAGCAATACCTATGGTACCTATATGTAAAGCACGGTAATTCTCAAAGCAATACCTATGGTACCTATATGTAAAGCACGGTAATTCTCAAAGCAATACCTATGGAACCTATATGTAAAGCACAGTAATTCCCAAAGCCGTACCTATGGTACCTATATGTAAAGAACAGTAATTCTCAAAGCAATACCTATGGCACCTATATGTAAAGCACGGTAATTCTCAAAACAATACCTATGGAACCTATATGTAAAGCACAGTAATTCTCAAAGCAATACCTATGGTACCTATATGTAAAGCATGGTAATTTTCAAAGCAATACCTATGGTACCTATATGTAAAGCACAGTATTCTCAAAGCAATACCTATGGTACCTGTATGTAAAGTATGGTAATTCTCAAAGCAATACCTATGGTACCTATATGTAAAGCACGGTAATTCTCAAAGCAATACCTATGGTACCTATATGTAAAGCACGGTAATTCTCAAAGCAATACCTATGGTACCTATATGTAAAGCACAGTAATTCTCAAAGCAATACCTATGGTACCTATATGTAAAGCACAGTAATTCTCAAAGCAATACCTATGGTACCTATATGTAAACAGTAATTCTCAAAGCAATACCTATGGTACCTATATGTAAGCAGTGATTCTCAAAGCAATACTTATGGTACCTATATGTAAAGCATGGTAATTCTCAAAGCATTACCTATGGAACCCATATGTAAAAGCGGTGATTCTCATACCAATACCTATGGTACCTATATGTAAAAACGGTGAATTCTCAAAGCAATACCTATGGACGTGTATATGTAAAGCACGGTAATTCTCAAAGAAATACCTATGGTACCTATATGTAAAGCACTGTAATTCTCAAAGGAATACCTATGGTACCTATATGTGAAGCATAGTAATTCTCAAAGCAATACCTATGGTACCTATATGTAAAGCACGGTAATTCTCAAAGCAATACCTATGGTACCTATATGTAAAGCACAGTAATTCTCAAAGCAATACCTATGGTACCTATATGTAAAGCACGCTAATTCTCAAAGCAATAGCTATGGTAGCTATATGTAAAGCACGGTAATTCTCAAGGCAATACCTATGGTACCTATATGTAAAGCACGATAATTCTCAAAGTAATACCTATGGTACCTATATGTAAAGCACAGTAATTCTCAAAGCAATACCTATGGAACCTATATGTAAAACACGATAATTCTCAAAGCAATACCTATATGTAAAGCACGGTAATTCTCAAAGCAATACCTATGGTACCTATATGTAAAGCACAGTAATTCTCAAAGCAATACCTGTGGTACCTATATGTAAAGCACGCTAATTCTCAAAGCAATACCTATGGTAGCTATATGTAAAGCATGGTAATTCTCAAAGCAATACCTATGGTACCTATATGTTAAGCACGCTAATTCTCAAAGCAATACCTATGGTACCTATATGTAAAGCACGGTAATTCTCAAAGCAATACCTATGGAACCTATATGTAAAGCACAGTAATTCTCAAAGCAATACCTATGGTACCTATATGTAAAGCACGGTAATTCTCAAAGCAATACCTATGGAACCTATATGTAAAGCACAGTAATTCTCAAAGCAATACCTATGGTACCTACATGTAAAGCACAGTAAGTCTCAAAGCAATACCTATGGTACCTATATGTAAAGCACAGTAATTCTCAAAGCAATATCTATGGTACCTATATGTAAAGCACGGTTATTTTCAAAGCAATACCTATGGTACCTATATGTAAAGTACGGTAATTCTCAAAGCAATACCTATGGTACCTATATGTAAAGCACGGTAATTCTCAAAGCAATACCTATGGAACCTATATGTAAAGCACGGTAATTCTCAAAGCAACACCTATGGAACCTATATGTAAAGCACGGTAATTCTCAAAGCAATACCTATGGTACCTATATGTAAAGCACGGTAATTCTCAAAGCAATACCTATGGTACCTATATGTAAAGCACAGTAATTCTCAAAGCAATACTTATGGTACCTATATGTAAAGCACGGTAATTCTCAAAGCAATACCTATGGTACCTATATGTAAAGCACAGTAATTCTCAAAGCAATACCTATGGTACCTATATGAAAAGCAGAAGTCTATGTTATAATGTCACCAATAATGGAATTTATGAAAGTAATTATGAAAACAATATGGTCTCTTGGGCATTAAGATATTTTGCCATAACATAAGACTAAAATAACTGATTACTCATATGTGCTTCCCCCAGTAAATGTTGTGGCCATATATGACAACTTTTATCTCATAACGCACAGCTGCTACAGATGTTTGCAATATAGGTCACATATCTGTGGAACTCAAATATTACAATTGCTGCCACACTAGTTGACTCACAGCCCCTCACTTGAAGGGCAGTGTTTGCCTATACAACTATGAATACTGCACTGTGCTCTGGTTAACAATATGGGATATTGAAATTCTTCCCTTCTGTGTAAACATTGTAAATATGTTAAATTAATAAAAATGTACTTAAAAAAGTTTACAAATGAGCTTTATCTGGAAACAGCATGTACTGTAGGCAAGTACACTTCTAAATTCAGATGGAAACAGTATGGAAGAAGTGAAATGTACAATCCATGGGTTAGAGTAAAGAATGAGCAAGCAGCAAGCTGTAAATCCAGGATTTAGCCAACTTCTGTCACTACAAATTGTGATTTGTGACCTGCTGAACTCCTTGAAAACATCCACCAGGTGCAAGCCTCATTCACTCCAAGGGGAGTTTCTATCATGGTGTGCCTTTCAGATACCTTCTACTGCCATCAAATGAAGTGATTCGGCCTCAGTCCTTGATTGCTGCTGAATGGATCCAGTGTGAAATCATTAGTAGCTATGTGAACAGTGAATGAGGATCACAGCCTCGGTCCTTGAATGCCGCTGAATGGATCCAGTGTGAAATCATTAGTAGCTATGTGAACAGTGAATGAGGATCACAGCCTCAGTCCTTGAATGCCGCTGAATGGATCCAGTGTGATATTATTAGTAGTTATGTGATCAGTGAACGAAGATCACAGCCTCAGTCCTCGAATGCCGCTGAATGGATCCAGTGTGAAATCATTAGTAGTTATGTGAACAGTGAATGAGGATCACAGCCTCGGTCCTTGAATGCCGCTGAATGGATCCAGTGTGAAATCATTAGTAGTTATGTGATCAGTGAACGAAGATCACAGCCTCAGTCCTTGAATGCCGCTGAATGGATCCAGTGTGAAATCATTAGTAGCTATGTGATCAGTGAACGAGGATCACAGCCTCAATCCTTGAATGCCGCTGAATGGATCCAGTGTGACATTATTAGAAGTTATGTGATCAGTGAACGAGGATCACAGCCCTCAGTCCTTGAATGCCGCTGAATGGATCCAATGTGATATCATTAGCAGCTATGTGATCAGTGAACGAGGATCACAGCCCTCAGTCCTTGAATGCCATTGAATGGATCCAGTGTGATACATGTGATCAGTGAATGAGGATCACAGCCTCAGTCCTTGAATGCCACTGAATGGATCCAGTTTGATATCATTAGTAGTGAATGAGGATCACAGCTTTCTGTGTGTGCAATATAAACACAAA
>NC_056750.1:870377188-870379688 GCF_019279795.1 Protopterus annectens | reverse complement strand
GGGTTTTGGGGCGGAGCATGATATGAGGTAAAACCTAATAGTGCCGGGTGCTCTCAGGAGCCTTGAACCAGGTTTCAGTTACAGCACAGACATCGATGTTCTCCATAGTGAGAAGGGCCTCGAAAGTGCGTGCATTTTGAGATTTAGACTTCTGGCATTGAGCAGCATTACCCTCAGTTTCTTCCCATTTTTGTTTTCTAGGGTTGTAGGTTTAGAATTTGAGCCTTGCCTAAAAAAGGCACTATGGGGTGGCAAGAGCCTTAGCCAATATCCGAATCCCAGGGGTGACAGGTGCAAGCCGTCCCTTATTGGCAGCGTGGCTTGTCAAGCATGTCATCCCAGGCAGACAGACACTGGATCCTCTTTGAATGACACCAGACATTAAGCCAATTGTTAAAGCTGATCATCTTGTCTCTATATTGTGGCATCATTCTTGGTGAAGGAAGGATACTGCTCAGGGTCAGGGTCATACCTGCCTGGGCTACATAATCAGAGAGCTCCTCTACGTCTCTTTTCATGTAGTCCAGGGAGGTACGTCTCAGGTCGTTCACACCAGCATGGACAATGACTGTGTCATATTTGTACTTGCCGTGGGGTGACCCGAGTGCTTGTGTTATGTGGCGGATTCTAGCGCCCGATAGGCAGCATACTGTGACCCTCTCCTTGTTCAGCCTGGTGAGTGGGACATCAAAATGTCTGACTTTGGAGTCACCTATGACAAGTATGTTTGGTGTTGTATTTGGCCTTAAGGTCTGT
This sequence comes from Protopterus annectens, assembly GCF_019279795.1. Classification (NCBI taxonomy): domain Eukaryota; kingdom Metazoa; phylum Chordata; order Ceratodontiformes; family Protopteridae; genus Protopterus; species Protopterus annectens. The sequence continues at coordinate 870,378,932 of NC_056750.1, read as the reverse complement.
GACTGCTTTGCACACTGATTTTGTGGTTTATGTGTTGCTTGTGGGGTGTCTTGAGGTAGCAGTTGTTTGGGTGTCTGCTTTGGAGGCCTCTGCTGTTTAGGTAAATTTTTACTCAGAGCCTCCGAGTATGTCTTTGTGTGTTTATGTGTTTGATTCAGTGGTGTGGCAGCATTATGTAAGGCTGGTTTTGTGGTGTGTGTAGTTGCCTTCTCCTCCTGTCTGGTCTTGCCAGTCCTGAGTTGAGAGAGCTCAGCCTCCAGTCTGGCTAAATAGCTGCATCTCTCGCAAGTATTTGTGTTATGTGGGAGGAGGAGAGGGTTGTCTGTGTACATGAGGCAGTTATAACATTGCCTCAAGATTCCCAGATTCACCAGCTGGACCGGAGAGGAGATTGACAACTGACCTTTGGACATGCTAGAATAATATTGGGAATTCCTTAATAATTGAAAACAAGGGCCAGTGGGGAGTGAGGGTGTAGTGCTTTTAATTTTTAATGCTGACTTATATAATTGCTTTAGTGAGCAAATGCCAGGTAACTTGAGTGCAATGTGTTACAAGTAACTAAATGTAAAAACGACAAACAGTAACTTTCTTTCAAGTGAAACAAGGAAATAAGTACAGTAAGCAATGCAGATATCACTAGTGATTCACAGAAGCGCTGAGAAGCCGCGTATTAGGTGGAATTAGTGTTCCAGGGAAATAACAAGCAAACAAACAACAAGCATATAAACAAAGCTAGATTCAGCAGGCCTGGATCTAGTCTATGCTACAGCAAACAAGGTGTACCCATTTCAGTAAGATACAGTTCAAATATTCAGGCACTATAAACCTTTAACCAGAAATTCCCAGCTCAAAAGGGAAGAGTCCAGTCTGTCCAGTCCAGTCCATATACATACATATATATATATATATATATATATATATATCCCACTTCACAAAGGAGGCAGCTCTACTGAATTCTCCAATTATAGGCCAATAGCTATATTATCTCCACTTGCAAAGATTATGGAAAAATGTACTCATAGACAACTCATGCACCACCTAATCCAAAATCGCCTTATGGCAGACACTCAGCATGGCTTCCGTCCTCATCACAGTACTACTTCAGCCCTTCTAGCCATTACTAACACCATAAACCATAATTGCAACAATAATTATATATCCTCAGCCCTCTTTTTGGATCTTTCCAAGGCATTTGATATGGTTGATCACCAACTTTCAATCCACACCCTGCAAACATTCTGTCTAGATACTGGAGCCCTCCAATGGTTTCAATCCTACCTGAATGGTCGAAAGCAGGCTGTCCTCTGGCAGAACAAACTCTCTAACCTTCTACCTAACACCCTCGGAGTACCACAAGGCTCTATACTAGGGCCCTTGCTGTTATCCATCTTCATTAATGACCTTTATGTTGTCATTCCAAAAGTCAGCTGTATCCAATATGCTGATGACTCTACTCTGATTTGCTCAGCTACATCTCCAGTAGAGTTATGGTCAGCTACCCAGACCACCTTTAATACAATAGAAAACTGGCTTTCTGAACATCATCTGATCCTAAATCCCAAAAAAACTAAAATGCTGTTATTTTCACCAACACGTATGTCTACCGCTTTCACCTTTACCATAAAATCAAATGATGGCACAATAATCTCCCCTGACCCATCTACAAAACTATTAGTTGTCATCATAGACAATAATCTCAAATTTGACCTACATGTTAACCAAACTATCAAAACCATCAATA
>NC_056750.1:869864688-869999688 GCF_019279795.1 Protopterus annectens | reverse complement strand
AATTGTTGAAATTGATTATTTTTTTCTTTACACTGAGGTGTTAGTCTTGGTGAGGGCAGGATGCTACTCAGGGTCAGGGTCATACCAGCCTGGGCTACTTGATCAGAGAGTTCTTCCATGTCTCTTTTCATGTAGTCCAGGGAGGTATGTCTCAGGTCATTCACACCAACATGAACAATGACAGAGTCATATTTGTACTTGTTCTGGAGTGACCTGAGTGCTTGTGTTATGTGGCAGATTCTGGCTCCCGACAGGCAGCTAACAGTAAACTTCTGCATGTCCAGCATAGTGAGTGGGCCATCAGTGTGCCTTACTATAGAATCACCTATTACTAGTGTGTTAGGTATGTTATTTCGCCTTAAGGGCTGTGATTGTGCGGCACACTGATTTTGTGTTTTATGTGTTGTCTGGTTTGTGACAGGAGGTGCAGGTTGTTTGGGTGTCTGCTTTGGAGGTCTCTGATGCTTTTGCAGGTTTTTATTTAGGGCCTCAGAGTACGACTTTGTGTATTTATGTGCATTTTTTACCAGTGCTGTTTTAGTAGGTCTGTGTGTGGCTGGAGTTGTGGTGCAAGTGTTAACCTTCTCCTCTTGACTGTCTGTTCCAGTCTTGGGTGGAGACAGCTTAGCTTCCAGTTTGGCTGTACAACTGCATCTCTTGCATATGTTAGTGTTTTGTGGTAGGAGGAAAGGGTTGTCTGTGTACATGAGGCAGTTGTAACATTGCCTCAGGATACCCAGATTCACCAGCTGGACTGGAGAGTGCACCTGAAGTTGCCCTTTGGTCATGCCTGAATAGTAGGGTGAGCTGCTTAGTCACTTGGTTTGTGAGGGGTGAATAAAGAGTTTTGCCCTGCTGGGCAATCAGTGTCAGGGTATATTAGTGCTTGCTATTAGGTCTAAGCAAAAGCTGGGCTGTAGGATGCTTTTTGAGTGCTTAGGTTGAGAGTTAAACTAGTTTCAAGGGAAAAACTGAAGAGGAGACTCAGTGGAGCCGGGAATAATTTAAACGTAGCTAACCAGTACTGCCCGGTGTGCAAAACCGTGCAAACGCGGTTTTTATAGCAGGGAAATGAAAGAGAGAGACATTAGCCCAAAATTGCCAATAAACTACTAACTTCTGGGCTGGAACCACTCCTACAGGGACAGATAGGTTTCTCAAAGCTCCCCTCTCTCACAGGTGAACAGAGAAACTTCCTTCTATCCAAGTAAGGTATGGGTAACTCAGAAACTAGTATCACAGCCCTGAATTCAGCACTAGCCTGAAAACTGGACTATACTAGCTTAGAAAGGTAGGAAACAAGGAATGTTTTTTTTTTTTAAAGATAAGGCAAAAACAGTAAAAAATACACTTAAAACAGCTTTAAACTACTACAAATGATCAGAAAAGGCTATGGCACTTTAGTGTGTAGCCTACAACAGTTAAATTATTTAAACAAAAAACAACTTTTTAAAAGTGCAGGCAGTCAAATAAGTACAATATGTGAATAAAGCAAGCTTTTAAATCACAATAAATGTTGGAAAAATCTGCATTTAGGCAGAAAACAGTTAAGTACAGCAAGAAAGTACAGAAAACTGATACTTAATCACTCCAAAGTCTCTCTGCTAAGCTAGAAGGCTTGTATCAGTTTAAGGCTTGCTAGTGCTACCCAGCAGGTTAGTTACAGGAAAGATGGGAAACAAGCCCAGATGTGGCCTTTTAAACCAGAAAGTTGAAAGAGACAGACAAACTGTCCAAATGGTCAATAAACTACAATTTCTGGGCCAAGAACCTCTCCTCTCGTGGTAGACAGGCTACCTAGTGCTTACCACTCCCACTGATAAGCTAGAAGGCTTTCCTCCGACACAGAAAGACTTGCGGGGCTCAAAAGCTTAGAAACAGTCCTGGATACAGCAACTCTGTATCTGGACTAGGCTAGTTACAGGAAAGGTGGGAAACAAGCGCAAGTGCGGCTTTTAAACCAGAACGTTGAAAGAGATGGAAAAAAACTGCCCAAATAACCAATAGCTACATGTTCTGGGCTAGGAACCACTCATCTTGTGGTAGATAGGCTACCTAATGCTTACCACACCCACTGATAAGCTAGAAGGCTTACCACCAACACAGAAAGGTTTGGGGGGCTCAGAAGCTTACAAAGAGTCCTGGAATACAGCAAATCTGTACCTGGACTAGACTAGTTACAGGACGCTTTTAAGCCAGCAAGTTGAAAGAGATGGAAAACTGCCCAAACGGCCAAATCAACTACAATTTCTGGGCCAAAACTCACTCTTCCCGTGGAGGATAGGCTACCTAGTGCTTACCACTCCCACTGATAAGCTGGAAGGTTTTCCTCCAACACAGAAAGGCTTGGGGGCTCAGAAGCTTACTAACAATCCTGGATACAGCAACTCTGTAACCGGACTAGGCTAGTTATAGGAAAGGTGGGAAACAGGCACAAGTGCGTTTTTCAAACCAGAAAGTTGAAAGAGATGGAAAAAAAACTGCTCAGACAGCCAATAGCTACAATTTCTGGGCTAGGGACCACTCCTCTTGTCGTAGATAGGCTGTCTGTATATGACCATGTGTGTCTGTCTGTATATGATGGAATTGCAATGCACATGTCTGTCTGTAGCTCAGGATGTTTATGTTTCCAGGACTTAGCTTGCCATGACACCATCTAAGGGCATCCATGGAGCTGAAATAAATACATACCCCAAAGTGTAAGGAGTAGCTCCATCTTCTTGCCCCGGAGCATCTATATGGCACACAAGAAAGTTTTTCACAATCTCCTGCATATCTTCATTCTTGAACAAGGCATCAAAGCATGTTTTATCTGAAAGCAACAAAAAGTATTTGCATCACAAATACAGTAAAAAAGTGAAAAGAAGTGCATTAGCATATAAAATGTCTGACATACAAGAAACAAAAAATAAGGACACTTTTTGCAATAACGGATTTTTTTTCTTCCTGACAGTTGCCCATCTGTATCATAATTCATTCAAAGGGCAGTGAATAGAAATGAATGCATGCCGATTATACATACTTTAACACAACAAATCAGACAGTTCCATTCCAAAAGGAAGAACCTTGTCAAGCAATCAGCTCTGGAAGGGACTAGTTCTAACAGTGTTAGACATTATGCATTATAAAAGTCTCTGAATCGTGTCTGCCAAAGAATAAGCACCTGATGTAAGGTACATCTAAGGGAAAGACACTGGAACATTACAGATAGTTTGCTACCAAACTGGATGAGCTACAAACAGGGCTTTCATTACTGAACCCTAAGGCTGTCATCACTGCCACTAACTCGAATTTCTCATCCTTCTTGGTAGATTCAGTTCCACTCAACTACAGTCTACCCTTGGAATATCCAACATGTTCTGGACAGAACCTAAACATGGCATGACAAAGGAGTTCTGAGCACTCATGCAAGCTATCTGCTTACGTGGCTAGTTAAAGCAAACTAATGGTTAAGACCCCAGTAACTAGATGGCATGCTATCTGCATCACCTCAGACATCTAACAGAGATGGAGTTCATTCACCACAACTGTTTCTCCATACTTCATTAATGCCAATAAAAGCAGGCACATCTGCCAAACAGCCATATTATAAAAGAGTAAATATGAAAACACATCACTAAATGTCGGCAGAAAAGAGTGTGAAATGCTGCCACTGCACTTCTCTCACGGTCATCCTGTGTGTGCACTTCTCTCACGGTCATCCTGTGTGTGCACAGCCATCATATACAAGTAATTCTATATATGATCAATAATACACTACTGTAACATAGAGCAGACCTGTTACAAGCCTTAACATGCATAGAGTTATTGTTAATAAGGTTCTCCTTCTAAAATGAAGTTCATCTATAACATATACTACAGTTACTAAATTACCCATATTAACAGCAGATGAACTGAAAATTGTCTGAAAATATATAGTTTGTACAAACATGGACAACACGCAGTCCGGTTTTGTACTTAATTTGATAGGTGATGTTCAGACTTAAGTTAAAGCTTATTTTTAGGGACAGCAGAACTGACTCTAAATGGGTCAGAGATGCTGTGTTGTGTTAAAGTTACTGTGTCGCACTACATTTCAGTGTGTTATAGAATTGCTGTATTGTGTTAGTGCTACTTTGTTGTGTTACAGCTGCTATATCGCACTACATTTCAGTGTGTTATAGAGTTGCTGTGTTGTGTTACAGTTCCTGTGTTGTACTACATTTCAATGTGTTATAGAGTTGCTGTGTTGTGTTGCAGCTGCTGTGTCAGACTACATTTCAATGTGTTACAGAGTTGCTGTGTCGTACTACATTTCAGTGTGTTGTAGAGTTGCTGTATTGTGTTAGTGCTACTTTGTAGTGTTATTGCTGTGTCGTACTACATTTCAGTGCAGTATAGAGTTGCTGTGCTGTGTCGTACTATATTTCAGTGTGTTGTAGAGTTGCTGTATTGTGTTAGTGCTACTTTGTTGTGTTACTGCTACTGTGTCGCACTACCTTTCACTGTCTTATAGAGTTGCTGTGTTGTGTTGCAGCTCCTGTGTCATACTATATTTCAGTGTGTTATAGAACTGCTGTGTTGTGTTACAGCTGCAGTGACGTACTGCATTTCAGTGTGTTATAGAGTTGCTGTGTTGTGTTAGTGCTACTTTATTGTGTTAGAGTTGCTGTTTTGTACTACGTTTCAGTGTGATATAGAGTTGCTGTGCTGTGTTAGTGCTACTTTGTTGTGTTACAGCTGCTGTGTCGCACTACCTTTCAGTGTCTTATAGAGCTGCTGTGCTGTGTTGCAGCTTCTGTGTCGCACTACATTTCAGTGTGATATAAAGCTGCTGTGTTGTGTTACAGCTGCAGTGCCGTACTGCAGTTCAGTGTGTAATTGAGTTGCTGTGTTGTGTTAGTGCTACTTTGTTGTGTTAAAGTTGCTGTGTCACACTATATTTCAGTGTCTTATAAAGCTGCTGTGTTGTGTTGCAGCTCCTGTGTCTACTACATTTCAGTGTGTTATAGAGCTGCTGTGTTGTGTTACAGCTGACGTGTCGCGCTACATTTCAGTGTGTTATTGAGTTGCTGTGTTACAGCTGCTGTGTCTCACTACATTTCAGTGTGTTATACAGTTGCTGTGTCGTACCACATTTCAGTGTGTTATACAGTTGCTGTACTGTGTTAGTGCTACTTTTTTGTGTTAGAGCTACTATGTCACACTACATTTCAGCGTGTTACACAGTTGCTGCATTGTGTTGCAGCTGCTGTGTCGTACTACATTTAAGTGTGTTATAGAGTTGCTGTGTTGCCGCTGCTATATCACACTGCATTTCAGTGTGTTGCAGAATTTCTTTATTGTGTTAGTGCTACTTTGTTGTGTTACAGCTGCTGTGTTGCACTACATTTCAGTGTGTTACAGAGTTACTGTATTATTGGTACTACTTTGTTGTTTTAAGGTTGCTGTGTCATATTACATTTCAGTGATATAGAGTTGCTGTGTTGTGTTCCAGTTGCTGTGTCGTACTACTTTTTAATGTGTTATAGAGTTGCTGTGTCGTACTACATTTCAGTGCATTATAGAGTTGCTGTGTTGTGTTACAGCTGCTGTGTCATACTGCATTTCAGTGTGTTATAAAGTTGCTGTGTTGTGTTACTTCTACTTTGTTGTGTTAGAGTTGCTGTGTCGTAGTACATTTCAGTGTGTTATTGAATTGCTGTACTGTGTTAGTGCTACTTTGTTGTGTTAGAGTTGCTGTTAACAGTTTCAGGTGTACTCTCCAGTCCAGCTTGTGAATCTGGGCATCTTGAGGCAATGTTACAATTGCCTCATGTACACAGACAACCCTCTCCTCCTTCCAACAAACACAAATGTATGCGAGAGATGCAACTATACAGGCAAAGTGGAGGCCAAGTTCTCTCAACCCAAGACTGGAACAGTCAGTCAGGAGGAGAAGGGAAACACTTGCACCACACTACCAGTCTCACAAAGACCAGTCATACCTGCACCAGCAAACAACACACATAAATACACAAAAACATACTCAGAGGCTCTAAATAAAAATCTGCCAAAGCAGCAGAGACCTCCACAGCAGACGTCCAAGCAACCTCCACTCTCTTAACAAAAACCACGTATCACATACTTCACTAAGTCAGTGTGCCATGCAATCACAGCCCTTAAGGCTAAATAACACACCCAATACACTAGTAATAGGTGGCTCTATTGTCAGGCACACTGACATCCCACTCACTAGACTGAACAAAGAGAAGGTTACTGTAAGCTGCCTGTCGGGTGCCAGGATCCGCCACATAACACAAGCACTCAGGTCACTCCAAAACAAGTACAAATATGACTCTGTCATTGTCCATGTTGGTGTGAACGACCTGAGACGTACCTCCCTGGACTACATGAAAAGAGACATAGAGGAGCTCTCTGATCATGTAGCCCAGGCCGGTATGACCCTGACCCTAAGTAGCATCTTCCCCTCACCAAGAATGATGCCACAATATACAGATAAAATTATCAATTTTAACAATTGGCTAAGCTATTGGTGTCATTCAAAGGGGATCCAGTGTCTGTCAGCCTGGGATGACATGCTAGACAAGCCACACTGCTTCGCCAGAGACGGCTTGCACCTGTCGCCCTTAGGCTTTTTAATACTGGCCAAGGCTCTTGCCACCCCCATAGTGCCTTTTTTAGGCAAGGCTAAAAAGACAAACCCACCTCCATAAACAACACAAGTAACCAAAAACTGAGGGTAATGCTACTCAATGCCAGAAGTCTAAACCTCAAAATGCATGCACTCTAGGCACTCCTCAGTATGGAGAAAATCGATATATGTGCAGTAACAGAAACCTGGTTCAAGGCTCCAGAGAGCACCCCAGCACTACCAGGCTACAACTCATACCATACCTTTCGGCCCCAGAACACGGACCAAAATACAAAAGGAGGGGGTGTGCATCCATTTTCATAAAGGATACCCACACCTCCAGGTTAGTAGCACAGCACGAGGCCTCGGAGACCATCCATGTGCAACTAACAGTGGGCAAAGCTGCTTTTCAGATTGTAGCTTGCTACAGATCACCCGCCTTGTCTCAGGACCCCCACTCAGCATTCCTGAGAACATTGGAAAATATGAAGGTCCTACCCAAACTCCATGATATTGGGTGATTTCAACTACCCAAACATTGACTGGGAAAACTACTCAAGTACAAACTCCTTTGCCCAATGCTTCCTAAAGTTTATAAACTCAAACGCCCTGGAACAACTGGTCACCACTCCCACAAGAGGTGACAACATATTGGACCTGATTATCACCAACATGGGGGATCAGTGTTCCACACCAGAGGTAAACGCCTCGCTGGTAAGATCAGACCATAAACTAATCACACTGGACATCCACATCCCGACCCCACCCCCAGTCAAGGAAACCACTGTGAAAAACTTTTCAAAAGCAAACTTCACACTTCTCAAGACCGAGGTGGAAAGTTTCAAAGCCCCCTTGCTAAAGGATAATGCTGCCCAAACCACAGAATCCTTTACAAATGCATTCTATGAGCACCTACAGGAATGCATGGATCAAGCCATCCCAAGTAAAACCAAGACTCACTCCTCCAAAAAGAGGAAACCAGTCTGGTGGTTCCCGGCCATAAATAAGCTATACAACAGAAGGAGGAAACTATTACATGACAGAGCAAAATCCCAAAAAGGGAAGGCATCCCTGATCAGTATTAGCAAGAAACTACAATCCCTCATAAAATCATCCAAGGCCAGCTTCGAAAGAAAAATTGCCAAAGACTCTAAAGATAATCACAAAGCCTTCTTTAGCTATGTCAAGAACCTAGGTGGCAACTCTCAGATCTGCTCTGAGCTAGTGCAAAATGGCAAAAAATAGACTGAACCAACTGACATTGCCAACATCCTGGCTGACAGGTTCAGTGAGAACTGTACCCCCCGTCACCCCCAAAAGGGCCCGTGTCCATCCCAGAAGAATGTAGAGCCCCAGACACACAGGTGAAAACAGCCCTCTCCAAAGCCCTCTCCAAAGCCAAAAACACAGCATCAATGAGACCAGATTGTAATGCAGGCTGTGTCTTACACGAGCTCCAAAACGAACTAAACCCTCACCTAAATTCACTGTTCAAACTCAGCCTTACCACAGGCTATGTACCCAAAGAATGACGTACAGCAACAGTTATCCCGCTCCACAAAGGTGGTGCCACAACAGATCCTGGGAACTATCACCCTATAAGCCTGACTAGCCTGGTCTGCAAGGCTATGGAGTGCATCATCATGGAACTCATTAACAGAGACATTGGGAACCTCCAGACACTGGACCCTACCCAATTTGGCTTTGTTAAAGGCAGATCCTGCCTCTTAAACCTAGTTGACTTCTTTGAAACAGTTACCAAGGTCATAGATGAGGGTAAGGTACTCCACACAGCCTACCTGGACCTCGCTAAGGCCTTCGACACTATTCCCCACTCTGGCATTTTAGATAAGCTTACCAGCTTGAACATTAACCCCTACATCACGAGATGGGTTGCCAACTGGCTCACGGATAGAACTCACATGGTTAGAGTTGCGTGTGCCATGTCCAACTCTAAACCGGTTACAAGTAGCATCCCACAGGGCTCAGTCCTGGGACCCCTCCTGTTAGGTATATACTTCTCTGTGGTACAGGCAAGCACAGGAGAACTATGGCTGACCAAGTTCGCAGATAACTGCAAACTGGGGGCCATAATCGACTCTCCAGCTGACACAGATATCCTCCATAAGGGTCTCACAGAGATGAACACCTGGTGTCAGAACCATGGCCTCAAGCTAAATGCCAAAAAGTGCATAGTCATCCCCTTTGGGAAAAACAAAGTGCCCACAAACTATCACATAGGTGGTAATCCACTAAGTACGGAAGATGTAATTAGGGATCTGGGGACCCAGGTAGATAGCAATCTCTCCTTTGATAATCACATTGCCAAAGTGGTTAGAAAATCCTTCTATGTAGCCCACCTAATCATGAAAGGGTTCACATCTAGATCAAGAGAGGTCATTGTGCCCCTCTACTCATCACTCATCAGGCCCATAATAGAGTACAATGCCCCATTTGGAATGTACCTTACTCGACACCTGCAACAGCTGGAAAGACCACAGAAGTACCTCACCAAAAGGATCGTGGGTCTCAAACAGATGCCCTATGCAGCTTGACTAAAGAAACTCAAGCTCTACTCAGTTGCTTACCGCCTACTCAGAGGTGATCTCTGCCTGATGTACAAGGCCATGTCTAACCCAGAATTAATGGACATGCTCCACCTCAAGAAAAACAAATCTCTTAGAGCCACATGCTCCAGGGATTTAAACCTCAGCACAACAATAAATAGGACATGCTGGAGGGATAGATTCCTGTCCCAGAGACTTCCCTTGCTCTGGAATAGAATCCCAATCTATGTTAGGCAAAGCCCCTCACTGACTCACTTCAAGAGAATGGATGGGAAATCGTAAATTTACCCCTGGGATCACTTCAATGGCCCTGCTGGACAGAGGCCCAGGAAACTAATCTAAAAGGGAGGCAAAAGCCAACACATTCTGGCTAGGCTTATAAATGCCCTTGGGCAGATAGCCTAGTACCTACCTATGAACCTGTGTCGTACTACATTTCACTGTGTTATACAGTTGCTGTGTTGTGTTAGTGCTACTTTTTTGTGTTATAGCTGCTGTGTCGCACTACCTTTCAGTACCTTATAGAGCTACTGTGTTGTGTTGCAGCTTCTGTGTTGCACTACATTTGAGTGTGTTATAGAGCTGCTGTGTTGTGTTACAGCTGCGGTGTCATACTGCATTGACGTGTGTTATAGAGTTGCTGTGTTGTGTTAGTGCTCCTTTGTTGTGTTCAAGTTGCTGTGTCACACTATATTTCAGTGTGTTCTAGAGTTGCTGTGTTGTGTTACAGCTGCTGTGTCACACTACATTTCACTGTGTTATTGAGTTGTGTTACAGCTGCTTGTCGCACTACATTTCAGTGCGTTATAGAGTTGCTGTGTTTTACTACATTTCACTGTTATAGAGTTGCTGTACTGTATTAGTGCTACTTTGTTGTGTTACAGCTGCTGTGTCATACATTTCAGTGTGTTATACAGTTGCTGTGTTGTATTAGTACTACTTTGTTGTGTTACAGCTGCTGTGTCACACTACATTTCCGTGAGTTCTAGAGTTGCTGTGTCGTACTACATTTCAGTGTGTTATACAGTTGCTGTACTGTGTTAGTGCTATTTTTTTGTGTTAGAGCTGCTATGTCACACTACATTTCAATATGTTATAGAGTTGCTGCATTGTGTTGCAGCTGCTGTGTCGTAGTACATTTCAGTGTGTTATAGAGTTGCTGTGTTGTGTTACAGCTGGTGTCACACTGCATTTCAGTGTGTTATAGAATTGCTGTATTGTGTTAGTGCTACTTTGTTGTGTTACAGCTGCTGTGTCGTACATTTCAGTGTGTTATAGAGTTGCTGTGTTGTTACAGCTGCTGTGTCATACTACATTTCAGTGTGTTATAGTGTTGCTGTGTTGTGTTAGTGCTAGTTTCTTGTGTTACAGCTGCTGTGTTCCACTACATTTCAGTGTGTTATAGAGTTACTGTATTGTTAGTGCTACTTTGTTGTGTTAGAGTTGCTGTGGTGTTTTACATTTTAGTGTTATAGAGTTGCTGTGTTGTGTTACAGTTGCTGTGTCGTACTACTTTTTAATGTTTTATAGAGTTGCTGTGTCATGTTACAGCTGCTGTGTTGTACATTTCAGTAAGTTATAGAGTTGCTGTGTTGTGTTCCAGCTGCTGTTGCACTACATTTCAGTGAGTTACAGAGTTGCTGCAATGTGTTAGTGCTACTTTGTTGTGTTAAGAGTTGCTGCATCGTACTACATTTCAGTGCATTATAGAATTGCTGTGTTGTGTTACAGCTACTGTGTTGTACTACATTTCAGTGTGTTATATTGTTGCTGTGTTGTGTTAGCGCTACTTTGTTGTGTTAGATTTGGTGTGTCACACTGTATTTCAGTGTGTGATAGAGTTGCTGTATTGTGTTAGTGCTACTTTGTTGTGTTACAGCTGCTGTGTTGCACTACCTTTCAGTGTCTTACAGAGCTGCTGTGTTGTGTTGCAGCTCCTGTGTCGCAATACATTTCAATCTGTTACAGAGCTGCTGTGTTGTGTTACAGCTGCAGTTTCGTACTGCATTTCAGTGTGTTATAGAGTTGCTGTGTTGTGTTAGTGCTACTTTGTTGTGTTAAAGTTGCTGTGTCACACTATATTTCAGTGTGTTATAAAGTTGCTGGGTTGTGTTACAGCTGCAGTGTCGCTCTAACTTTCAATGTGTTACTGAATTGCTGTGTTGTGTTACAGCTGTTGTGTCGCACTACATTTCAGTGTGTTATAGAGTTGCTGTGTCGTACTACATTTCACTGTGTTATACAGAGTCGCTGTACTGTGTTAGTGTTACTTTGTTGTGTTACAGCTGCTGTGTCATACGACATTTCGGTGTGTTATAGAGTTGCTGCATTGCGTTGCAGCTGCTGTGTCGTACATTTCAGTGCGTTATACGGCTGCTGTTGTTTTGCAGCTCCTGTGTCCCACTACATTTCAGTGCATTATATGGTGGCTGTGTTGTGTTACAGCTGCTGTGTCACACTACATTTGAGTGTGTTATAAAACTGCTGTATTATGTTAGTGCTACTTTGTTGTGTTACAGCTGCTGTGTCGCACTACATTTCAGTGTGTTATAGAGTTACTGTATTAGTGCTACTTTGTTGTGTTAGATTTGTTTTGTCGTACTACATTTCAGTGTGTTACAGAGTTGCTGCATTGTTTTTCAGCTGCTGTGTCACACAATATGTCAGTGTGTTATAGAGTTGCTGTGTTGTGTTGCAGCTGCTGTTTCGCACTATATTTCAGTGTGTTATAGAGTTACTGTATTGTGTTAGTGCTACTTTGTTGTGTTACAGCTGCTGTCGTACTACATTTCAGTGTGTTATAGAGTTACTGTATTGTGTTAGTGCTACTTTGTTGTGTTACAGCTGCTGTGTCGTACTACATTTCAGTGTTTTATAGAGTTACTGTATTGTGTTAGTGTTACTTTGTTGGGTTACAGTTCCTGTGTCGTACTACATTTCAGTGTTCTGGAGTTGTTCTGTTGTGTTACAGTTGCTGTGTTTGTTGTACTACATTTCAATGTATTATAGAGTTGCTGTACTGTGTTAGTGCTACTTTGTTGTGTTACAGCTGCTGTGTCGCACTACATTTCATTGTGTTCTAGAGTTGCTGTGTCGTACTGCATTTCAGTATGTTATAGAGTTACTGTATTGTTAGTGCTACTTAGTTGTGTTAAGAGTTGCTGTGTCGTAGTACATTACAGTGTGTTATAGAGTGCTGTACTGTGTTTGTGCTATTTTGTTGTGTTAGAGTTGCTTTGTCATACTACATTTCAGTGTGTTATAGAGTTTCTGTGTTGTGTTGCAGCTGCTGTGTGGTACTACATTTCAGTGTGTTATAGAGTTGTTGTGCTGTGTTTCAACTGCTTTGTTGTGTTAAAGTTACTGTGTCGCACTACATTTCAGTGTGTTATAGAATTGCTGTATTGTGTTAGTGCTACTTTGTTGTGTTACAGCTGCTATGTCGCAGAAAGTACAGTTTTGTACCTACCATAAATGTAGATGTCCGAACTGGATAGCATCTGCAGTCATAACAAATGGGTTGTCCTGTCGTCAGGCAGCCCTTCGGTCGGCCGGATTCCAAAGTCTGGGTCCGCTTCGTTGATGTCGCTTCACCCGACGTCATCTCTGCTGGTCTTCGGGTATAAAGGCATCAGCCGACGCCATTTTCCTCAGTGTTTCTTGCCCCAGATGCCAATTGCCCTCTTGGAAAGCTAAATTTTGGATAAATGCCAATGTTTCCAAAATAGTAGAAGGCAAACACAAAAAATAAACATGTATGTACATATATACAAACAAATACACCATAAGAGACCCCCAGCTAGCTATTAGGAGGGTAAATACCCTAGGAGTACCGCAGAGGGGAAGGAGGGAGTAATCCTGACTGCAGATGCTATCCAGTTCGACATCTACATTTATGGTAGGTACAAAACTGTACTATGTCCTTCATGGATGCATCTGCAGTCATAACAAATGGGTAGAATACCATAGCCAAACTAGGGGAGGAGGAATAATAATTATGGTGTAGTCAGGATCCCTTGCAGTACAGCAGTGGCAAACCCTGCTCGGGATCTAGAATATAGAGGTAAATTATAATGCTTGGCAAATGTATGCACGGAGGTCCAAGTAGCCGCCTCAATAATGTCCTTGGTTGCCACTCCTCTTAAGAAAGCAGTGGTAGTGGCTGTAGCCCTTATAGAATGAGGTCTTATGTTCTGTGGAATTGGTTTTCCATGGTAGGAGTAACAGAATCTTATGCAATTTCCTATCCATTTCGAGATTGTCTGTTTGGAAATTGCTTTTCCTTCCCTTCCTGTTGCATAGGCTACAAAGAGCTGGTCAGTTTTTCTGTTACCTTTGGTTCTGTCCAGGTAGTAGCGTAACTGTCTATGTACATCCAAGGTATGCATTATTCTTTCACCTCTGTTTTGTGGATTGGGAAAGAAGGTAGGTAGGTGGATTGCCTGGTTTAAAGACACTCTGGATACCACCTTAGGCATAAATGTAGGATTAGTTCTCATGGATACCCTATCTTGATGGAAGATTAGGAAGGGTTGCACTGCCATTAAGGCCTGTAGTTCCAAAACCCTCCTTGCTGAAGTAATAGCCAGCAGGAAAGCAGTTTTCCATGACAGGTGGTGTAGATCTGCTGTTGCTGCTGGTTCAAACGGAGGTAGTGTCAACTTTTCTAGTACAAAATTCAAGTCCGATGCTGGTAATGGTGGTTTCCTAGGAGGTTTTACATTCTTGATCCCTCTGAGAAACTGCCTGAGTAGAGGATGTGAAAAGACAGGAGGATCAAAGCTGTATTCTGCTGAAATAGCTGATGCATGTATCTTGATGGAGGAATAGGACAGGCCTGTATGTAGAAGCTCTGCCAAGTACTCCAGAATGTTAGCAATATCTATGTTCGACACATCTTTTCCTCTTTCAGTACTCCAAATGACGAACCTTTTCCATTTTCCTGCATAGTTCCTTCTTGTTGAAGGTCTGCGGGCTTCAAGGATAATGTCTTTAACCCTTTGTGAAAGGTCTGGGTTAGTTACTGCTATGTGATGTTCCAGGCAGTCAGTTGCAAGGTTTTTAGGTTTGGATGTATGATGTTGTAGTTGTTCTGAGTTAACATCAGAGGTATCAGGGGTATTGACCACATTTTCTCCCGAGACATGCTCCTCAGCAATGGGTACCAGTGTTGTCTTGGCCAGTTCGGAGCTATCAGAATTATCCTTGGACGTTCCTCTTTGATTTTCAGTAGTACCTTGTGCATCAAGGGAAGAGGTGGGAATGCATATGCTGTCAGGCCTTTCCAGCTGAAGGATAGAGAGTCCACCTTCCATACAAGTGGGTGGAATGTCCTTGTGTAGAATTTTTTGAGCTGGTGATTTTGTGGGGAAACGAATAGATCTATCTGTGGCATTCCCCATTTCTTTGTGATGGCCTTGAAGATGTCCGGGTGTAGCATCCATTCGTGAGCATCCGAGGTTGTTCTGCTTAAAATGTCTGCTAGGGTGTTCTCTTTTCCCGGTACAAATATTGCCTGTAACTGGATGTTGTAGCTGAGAGCCAGATTCCAAAGGTCCAAAGTCATTCTGCATAGGGGGTAAGAATGAGTGCCTCCCTGTTTGTTGATGTACCACATGACTGTGGTGTTGTCTGTCCTTATCATCAAATGGCCTTCTTTGAGGAATGGTCTGAATTTTAGGATTGCCAGTTTTACTGCCAGCATTTCTTTTTGGTTTATGTGCAGGTGCAGCTGGTCCTGAGTCCACAGTCCTTGTATGCATTTGTCCAGCATGTGTGCCCCCCATCCTAGGTCTGAGGCATCCGCTGTGATGGTTTGGTTTGCTCGAAGTTGTGGAAGGGTAAGCCTGGGTTTGACTGGCATGCCCGAGCCCACCATAGGAACTCCTGTTTTAAGCATGGGATTAGTGGTATTTCTGTTTCTAAGCTGTGCCTGTGTTGAGACCATAAATTCTTTAGGTACCACTGTAACTTTCTCATATGCAGTCTGGCATGTGGGACCAAGATTATGCATGATGCCATGAAGCCCAAGGCCTGCAGAACTTTTCTTGCTGTTAGTTTGTTCTGCTTTGTTAATGCTAAGAAGTAAAGAGGGAGTTCTTTTTGTTTTTCTGCAGTTAGGAATGCCATTTGTTTTACTTTGTCCAATTCCGCGCCCAAGAATGTTCTTGTTTGGGATGGTATCAGCCTTGACTTTTGTAAATTGACTGTGTATCCCAGGGCTTGTAGCAAGTAAATGACCCTTTGTAAATCTGTTGTCAGCTTGCTTTTGTTGTCCGCTTGTAACAGGCAGTCGTCCAGGTATGGATAAATTTGAATTCCCTGTACTCTGCAGTGAGCGATTACTGATGCCAGGCATTTTGTGAATACTCTGGGCGCAGTAGATAAGTCAAAGGGCAATGCTGAGAATTGATAATGCTCTGATCCTGCAAGAAATCTGAGGCATCTTCTGCAATTTGGTCGAATGGGGACGTGCAGGTATGCCTCCTTGAGATCTAGAGTTACCAGCCAACACTCCTTGCCCAGCATGGGAAGAAGTTGCTGTAGGGTCAGCATTTTGAATTTTGGGACAATGATGTATGTGTTTAAGATGGACAGGTCGAGAATAGGTCTCCAGTTTTTTTTCTTTTCTTGGTACTAGGAATAGTCTGGAGTAGAATCCTTTGCCCTGTTCTGTTATTGGCACCCTTTCCACAGCTCTCATCTTTATTAATTCCGCTATCTGGTGCAGGGCTTCTATTTTTGATTTGGGGCAGGTTTGGCATTCCTCTTTTACTGGTAAAGTGTGGAAGTGGAACCGTAGCCTTGGTCTATGGTTTGCAAAATCCACTTGTCTTTTGTAATATAGTGCCAATTTTTCGAGAATAAGGCTAACTTTCCGCCTAATGGTGCTGCTATTTGCTCCCTGGTAGGCGGAGATAGAGCCAAGTGACTGAGATTGTCCTGTTGTAGTGGCAGTGGTTGTGTCTGTGCCTCGGTTATTGCCTTGCCACTGTCGTCCTCTGTAGGCACCTCCTCTGGATTGATTTCTGCCCCTAGAGCGTCTGTTCCTGCCCCTTTGGGATCTTGTGGAGTCAGGAAAGGACCAAATTTTGGCAGGCCAGTTCCTGCTAAACCTTGGGGGCTGAACCTGTAGGAAATCTTTAACTGTTTGTACAGATTTTGCCTTCTCTTCCATTTTCTTCATTACCTGCTGGGCAGGTTCCCCAAATAGACTGGCCTTATCCATAGGAGCATCCAATAGCTTAGCTTTAACATGATCCGCAAGACCTGTTCTTTCAACCATGCATGCCTTCTTATCACTGTGCCAGTCATGGCTGATCTAAATGAAGCCTCCAGTGCATCATAGCCACATTTTAAAGAATGGTTACTAACCTGTTGGATGTTATTCACCATTTATAATACATATTTCTTATCTAAAGATTCATCAGAGGACAGCTTTTTAATTAACTGATCAAGCATAAACTCTTGGTATTGGATCATGTGAAACTGACAGTTTAAAGCTCTAGCTGAGAGAGTAGCAGAGGTGTAGACTTTTTCCCCATCTCTAAGGACCTGGATTCCCTTTCAGAGGAATAGGGTTTTTGCTGTGGTCGAGGCTACTGCCTTAGGCCCCTGGGATATAGTTTCGGGGTCTGCAAGTGGGGCCTTGTATAGGTGGTGATGAGTGTCTGGCACCCTGGAAAATCTATCTGGTTTGGCAGGGGCTGGAGGTAAAGAATCAGGTGCAGTGCAGACATCATTAAATGCATCGTCCACAACAGGTAGGACAGGAGGTATAGCTAAGGGCCTATGTTGTGGTAAGTGCAGAAAAGTCCTAAGCCTTTTTCTTGAATCTGAGAAATCTTGTCCCTGCCATTGGAATTGTTCTCTCATGGCATGTAAGGTTTCCCCAAAGGAGAATTCCTCTGGTGGAGAGGCAGCTGGAATGGATTCTTCAGCATCTGAATCTTCATAATTGGAAAAGGAGCCTCTGGCTGGTCTGTAATGTCGGAGTCATCCGCAGAATCATCAGAGGACACAGGCTCGGGGGGCTCTGCTCTAGGTCTCTTTTCTGGTGGCTGAGAGGCCCTGTCTGGGTGAGATTGGGATCCCCTAATTAAGGATATTAAATCTTCTGCCAGAGTAAGCATTTGTGAACTAGAAGTGGGCCTGAGTGAGGGTGGTTTAACAGGCACTGATTTAGCTGATTTGGCTGCTTTAGCCCTGGCAAAGGCCTTAATAGACATGGCTGCAGGAGGCCTAGCAGCACCACGTGCTGGGGTAGAGATATCCAAGGGGATGGTGTCTGATAGATCAGTAGGAACCACAGTTGTAGGCAAAATTTCTGAGGCTGATTCAGGTAAGGTAGCAGAAGCCTCAGTAGTAGTCATGGATTTGGCTGAAGATTGACCAGTTTTCTCGGTTTCGGCCGAAACCGAGACACTTGCGGCTTGCTTAACCGTGGTATCGGCCGAAACCGCGGACCGCGAGTGTCGGTCTTTTTCTTTGCGTTTTTTAACAATTTGGGTAGTCGGAGGATCCGACGGCATAATGTACGCAAAATCTGTGCCGAAAAACTGTTCAGCAAACTCCGACCGACGCCTAAGCGTTCGTCAGTTGAAGGAAGCACAGGCCGAGCAGGCTGCTACGTCGTGGTCTGGGCCTAAGCAAGGCAAACAGTAAGAGTGGAAATCTTTATGAGGTATTTGTTTCCCACAAGTTAAACAGTTATTGACTTTTTCTGACATCGGCTGAGGCAAGAAAGAGTCCCCAATGGGGTACTTAGCTTTTTAGAAGTCTTCGAAGTAGTATTCGGTAGTAGTAATCTCTGGATCTGACCGACCGGCACTTGCGAACAGCTTCTGCTTCGGGCGCCACGCGGCAAGAAAGACTGAGGAAAATGGCGTCGGCTGATGCCTTTATACCCGAAGTCCAGCAGAGATGACGTCGGGTGAAGCGCGACATCAGCCGAAGCCGGACCCAGACTTTGGAATCCGGCCGACCGAAGGGCTGCCTGACGACAGGACAACCCATTTGTTATGACTGCAGATGCATCCATGAAGGACATCATTTCAGTTATAGAGTTGCTGTGTTGTGAATTCCTGTGTTGTACTACATTTCAATGTGTTACAGAGTTGCTGTGTTGCAGCTGCTGTCACACTACATTTCAGTGTGTTATAGAGTTGCAGTCATACTACATTTCAGCGTGTTATAGAGTTGCTGTACTGTGTTAGTGCTACTTTCTTGTGTTAGAGTTACTGTGTCGTACTACATTTTAGTGTGTTGTAGAGTTGCTGTATTGTGTTAGTGCTACTTTGTTGTGCTAGAGTTGCTGTGTCGTAGTACATTTCAGTGTGTTATAGAGTTGCTGTACTGTGTTAGTGCTACTTTGTTGTGTTGGTGTTGCTGTGTCGTACTACATTTCAGTGTGTTATAGACTTGCTCTGTTGTCTTAGTGCTACTTTGACAGCTGCTGTGTCGTATAACATTTCAGTGTGTTATAGAGTTGCTGTGCTGTGTTAGTGCTACTTTGTTGTGTTGGTGTTGCTGTGTCGTACTACATTTCAGTGTGTTATAGACTTGCTCTGTTGTCTTAGTGCTACTTTGACAGCTGCTGTGTCGTATAACATTTCAGTGTGTTATAGAGTTGCTGCATTTTGTTGCAGCTACTGTGTCGATCTACATTTCAGTTATAGAGTTGCTGTGTTGTATTACAGCAGCTGTGTAGTACTACATTTCAGTGTGTTATAGAGTTGCTGTATCTTACTACATTTCAGTGTGTTATAGAGTTCCTGTACTACTGTGTTAGTACTACTTTGTTCTGTTAGAGTTGCTGTGTCATACTACATTTCAGTGTGTTATAGAATTGCTGTGTTGTGTTAGCGCTACTTTGTTGTGTTGGAGTTGCTGTGTTGTACTACATTTCTGTGTGTTATAGAGTTGCTGTGTTGCGTTAGTGCTACTTTTTTGTGTAACAGCTGCTGAGTCGTACTACATTTCAGTGTGTTATAGAGTTGCAGTGTTGTTTTAGTTCTACTTTTTTGTGTTACAGCTGCTGTCATAGTACATTTCAGTGTTATAGAGTTGCTGTGTTCTGTTACAGTTGCTGTATCGTAGTACATTTCAATGTGTTATAGATTTGCTGTGTTGTGTTGCAACTGCTGTGTTCCACTACATTTCAGTGTGTTATAGAGCTGTTGTATTGTGTTAGAGCTGCTGTGTCACACTACATTTTAGTGTTATACAGTTTGCTGTGTCGTACATTTCAGTGTGTGATAGAGTTGCTGCACTGTGTTAGTGCTACTTTGTTGTGTTAGACTTGCTCTGTCGTGCTACATTTCAGTGTGTAATATAGTGCTACTTTGCTGTATTTGCTATGTCATATTACATTTCAGTGTTTTATTGAGATGCTGTGTTGTGTTACAGCTGCTGTGTCGCACTACATTTCAGTGTGTTATAGAGCTGCTGTGTTGCGTTGTGGCCCCTGTGTCACACTACATTTTAGTGTGTTATAGAGTTTCTGTGTTGTGCTGCAGCTGCTGTCGCACTACATTTCAGTGTGTTATATAGCTCCTGTGTCGCACTACATTTCAGTGCATTATAGAGTGGCTGAGTTGTGTTACAGCTGCTGTGTCACACTACATTTCAGTGTGTTAGAGTTTCTGTGTTGTGCTGCAGCTGCTGTTGCAATACATTTCAGTGTGTTATACAGCTCCTGTGTTGCACTACATTTCAGTGCATTATAGAGTGGCTGAGTTGTGTTACAGCTGCTGTGTTACATTTCAGTGCATTATAGAGCTGCTGTGTTGTGTTGCAGCTATGTCGCACTACATTTTAGTGTGTTACAGAATTGCTGTATTGCGTTAGTACTACTTTGTTGTGTTACAGGTGCTGTGTCATACTACATTTCAGTGTGTTATAGACTTACTGTATTGTGTTAGTGCTACTTTGTTGTGTTACAGCTGCTGTGTTGTACTACATTTCAGTGTGTTATAGAGTTGCTGCATACTGTTAGTGCTACTTTGCTGTGTTAGAGTTTTTGTGTTGTACTACATTTCAGTGTGTTATAAAGTTACTGTATTAGACCCGCAGTGGTGGTGCTGCGGTAGCGTTGTCGCCTCACAGTATGACGCTGTCCAGTTTGATTCTCAGCTAGAGCGTCTTCTGCGTGGAGATGCGTGAATGGGCGTAACTTCATTGAAGGTTGTGCGTCAGGGCTGGTAACTCGGCATGTAAAAATCAACTACCAATCATTAGCGGACCGGAGTTCCGCTGTGGCAACCCCTAACTGGGAAAAGCCGAAAGACACAAACAAATAAAGTTATTGTTAGTGCTACTTTGTTGTGTTAGAGTTGCTGTGTCATAGTACATTACAGTGTGTTAGAGTTGCTGTACTGTGTTTGTGCTACTTTGTTGCGTTAGAGTTGCTTTGTCGTACTATATTTCAGTGTGTTATAGAGTTGCTGTACTGTGATAGTGCTACTTTGTTGTGTTAGAGTTGCTTTGTCATACTACATTTCAGTGTGTTATAGAGTTCCTGAGTTGTGTTACAGTTGATGTGCAGTACTATAGTTCAATGTGTTATAGAGTTTCTATCTTGTGTTGCAGCTGCTGTGTCGTAGTACATTTCAGTGTGTTATAGAGTTGCTGTGTTGTGTTTCACCTGCTTTGTTGTGTTAAAGTTACTGTGTTACACTACATTCTACATACTACACTCCTTGGAGCTTTTCTCCCCGGGGTCACCACTGAAAATGGACATGCATCCAGTCGGACTATCCCGGTCAACAAATGTAAAATAAATAAATAAAAATAAATAAAATTTTAGTGTGTTATAGAATTGCTGTATTGTGTTAGTGCTACATTGTTGTGTTACAGCTGTTATGTTGCAGAACATTTCAGTGTGTTATAGTGTTGCTGTGTTGTGTTACAGTTCCTGTATTGTACTACATTTCAATGTGTTATAGAGTTGCTGTGTTGCAGCTGCTGTCATACATTTCAGTGTGTTATAGAGTTGCAGTCATACTACATTTCAGCGTGTTCTAGAGTTGCTGTACTGTGTTAGTGCTACTTTTTTGTGTTAGAGTTACTGTGTCGTACTACATTTTAGTGTGTTGTAGAGTTGCTGTATTGTGTTAATGCTACTCTGTCATGCTAGACTTGCTGTGTTGTACTAGATTTCAGTGTGTCATAGAGTTGCTGTGTTGTGTTAGTGCTACTTTGTTGTGTTAAGAGTTGCTGTGTCATAGTACATTTCAGTGTGTTATAGAGTTGCTGTACTGTGTTAATGCTACTTTGTTGTGTTAGAGTTGGTGTGTCATACTATATTTCAGTGTGTTATACAGTTGATGTATTGTGTTAGTGCTACTTTGTTGTGTTAGTGTTGCTGTGTCGTACTACATTTCAGTGTGTTATAGACTTGCTCTGTTGTCTTAGTGCTACTTTGTTGTGTTACAGCTGCTGTGTCGTATAACATTTCAGTGTGTTATAGAGTTGCTGCGTTTTCTTGCAGCTGCTGTGTCGCACTACATTTCAGTGTTATCGAGTTGCTGTGTTGTGTTACAGCTGCTGTGTAGTACTACATTTCAGTGTGTCATAGAGTTGCTGTAACGTACTACATTTCAGTGTGTTATACAGTTCCTGTACTGTGTTAGTACTACTTTGTTCTGTTAGAGTTGCTGTGTTGTACTACATTTCAATGTGTCATGCTATGTTGTGTTGTACTACATTTCTGTGTGTTATAGAGTTGCTGTGTTGTGTTAGTGCTACTTTTTTGTGTTACAGCTGCTGTGTCGTACTACATTTCAGTGTGTTATAGAGTTGCAGTGTTGTGTTAGTTCTACTTTTTTGTGTTACAGCTGCTGTCATAGTACATTTCAGTGTGTTATAGAGTTGCTGCATTGTGTTGCAGCTGCTGTGTTGCATTACATTCAGTGTTATAGAGTTGCTGTGTTCTGTTACAGTTGCTGTGTAGTAGTACATTTCAATGTGTTATAGAGTTGCTGTGTTTTGTTGCAACTGCTGTTCCACTACATTTTAGTGGTTATAGAGCTGCTGTGTTGTGTTATAGCTGCTGTGTCACACTACATTTCAGTGTTATAGAGTTGCTGTGTTGTACATTTCAGTGTGTGATAGAGTTGCTGCACTGTGTTAGTGCTACTTTGTTGTGTTAGACTTGCTCTGCCATGCTACATTTCAGTATGTAATATAGTGCTACTTTGCTGTGTTTGCTATGTCATATTACATTTCAGTGTGTTATTGAGATGCCGTGTTGTGCTGCAGCTGCTAAGTCGCACTACATTTCAGTGAGTTATAGCGCTGCAGTGTTGTATTGTGGCCCCTGTGTCACAATACATTTTAGTGTGTTATAGAGTTTCTGTGTTGTGTTGCAGCTGCTGCTGCACTACATTTCAGTGTGTTATATAGCTCCTGTGTCGCACTACATTTTAGTGCATTATAGAGTGGCTGAGTTGTGTTACAGCTGCTGAGTCACACTACATTTCAGTGTGTTATTGAGTTGCTGTGTTGTGTTACAGCTGCTGTCACACTACATTTCAGTGTGTTAAAGAGCTGCTGTGTTGTGTTGCAGCTGCTATCGCACTGCATTTCAGTGTGTTATAGAACTGCTGTATTGTGTTAGTGCTACATTGCTGTGTTCACAGCTGCTGTGTTGCACTACATTTCAGTGTGTTATAGAGTTGCTGTGTTGTGTTAGTGCTACTTTGTTGTGTTGGAGTTGCTTTGTCATACTACATTTCAGTGTGTTATAGAGTTATTGTATTGTGTTAGTGCTACTTTGCTGTGTTAGAGTTGTTTGTCGTACTACATTTCAGTGAGTTATAAATTTGCTGTATTGTGTTACAGCTGCTGTCACACTACATTTCTGTGTGTTACAGAGTTGATGTGTTGTTTTGCAGCTGCAAATGCACTACATTTCAGTGTGTTGCAGAATTGCTGTGTTGTGTTACAGCTCCTGTGTGGCACTATATTTCAATGTGTTATAGAATTGCTGTGTTGTGTTGGTGCTAATTTGTTGTGTTAATGTTCCTGTGTAGTACTAAATTTCAGTGTGTTACAGAGTTGCTGTGTTGTGTTAGTGCTCTTTTTTTTTGTGTTACAGCTGCTGTGTCATACTACATTTCAGTGCGTTATAAACTTGCTATGTTGTGCTAGTGCTACTTTGTGTTGGAGTTAGTGTGTTGTACTACATTTCAGTGTGTTATTGAGTTGTTGTGTTGTGTTCAGCTGCTGTGTCGCACTTCATTTCAGTGTGTTACAGAGTTGCTGTGTTGTGTTAGTGCTATGTTGTGTTAGAGTTGCTCTGTCGTACTACATTTCAGTGTGTTATTCAGTTGCTGTGTTGCTCCAGCTGCTGTCGCACTACATTTCAGTGTGTTATAGAGCTGCTGTGTTGTGCCGCAGCTGCTGTGTTGTGCTAGAGCTGCTGTGTCACACTGCATTTCAGTGTGTTAGAGTTGCTGCACTGTGTTAGTGCTACTTTTTTGTGTTAGAGATGCTGTGTCGTACTACATTTCAGTGTGTTAAAAAGTTGCTGTTTCATACTGCATTTCAGTGCGTTATAGAGTTGCTGTGTTGCGTTGCAGCTGTGTCGCACATTTAAGTGAGTTAAGCTGCTGTGTTGTATTGCAGCTCTTGTGTCACACTACATTTCAGTGCATTATAGAGTGGCTGTGTTGTGTTACAGCTGCTGTGTCACACTACATTTCAGTGCATTATTGAGTTGCTGTGTTGTGTTACAGCTGCTGTGTCATACTACTTTTCAGTGACAGCTGCTGTGTTGTACTACACTTCAGTGTGTTATAGAGTTGCTGCATTGTGTTAGTGCTACTTTTTTGTATTAGAGTTGCTGTGTCATACTGCATTTCAGTGTGTTATAAAGTTTCTGTGTTGTGCTGCAGCTGCTGTGTCATACTACATTTCAGTGTGTTATAGAGTTGCTATATTGTGTTACAGTTGCTGTGCTGTACTAAATTTCAATGTGTTATAGAGTTGCTGTGTTGTGTTGCAGCTGCTGTGTCACACTACATTTCAGTGTGTTATAGAGTTGCTGTGTCGCACTACATTTCAGTGTGTTACAGAGTTGCTATGTTGTGTTGCAGCTGCTGTGTTATGCTACATTTCAATGTGTTATAGAGTTGCTGTGTTGTGTTAGTGCTACTTTGTTGTTACAGCTGCTGTCGCACTACCTTTCACTGTGTTATAAAGTTGCTGTGTTATGTTACAGCTGCCGTGTCGTACTACATTTCAATGTGTTATTGAATTGCTGTGTTGTGTTACAGCTGCTGTCGCACACTTCAGTGTGTTATAGTGTTGCTGTGTTGTATTAGTACTACTTTGTTGTGTTACAGCTGCTGTGTCACACTACATTTCAGTGTGTTACCGAACTGCTGTATTGTGTTAGTGCTACTTTGTTGTGTTACAGCTGCTGTGTTGCACTACATTTCAGTGTGTTATAGAGTTGCTGTGTTGTGTTAGTGCTACTTTGTTGTGTTGGAGTTGGTGTGCCTTACTACATTTCAGTGTGTTATAGAGCTGCTGTGTTGTGTTGCACCTACTGTGACGCACTACATTTTAGTGTGTTACAGAGTTGCTGTGTTGTGTTAGTGCTACTTTGTTGTTACAGCTGCTGTCGCACTACCTTTCACTGTGTTATAAAGTTGCTGTGTTATGTTACAGCTGCCGTGTCGCACTACATTTCAATGTGTTATTGAATTGCTGTGTTGTGTTACAGCTGCTGTCGCACACTTCAGTGTGTTATAGTGTTGCTGTGTTGTATTAGTACTACTTTGTTGTGTTACAGCTGCTGTGTCGCACTACATTTCTGTGAGTTATAGAGTTGCTGTGTTGTACTACATTTCAGTGTGTTATACAGTTGCTGTACTGTGTTAGTGCTACTATTTTGTGTTAGAGCTGCTGTCGCACTACATTTCAGTGTGTTATAGAGTTACTGTATTGTGTTAGTGCTACTTTGTTGCGTTACAGTTGCTGTGTCGTACTACATTTCAGTGTTATAGAGTTGCTGTGTTGTGTTACAGTTGCTGTGTTGTACTACATTTCAATGTGTTATAGAGTTGTGTGTTGTGTTGCAGCTGCTGTGTCACACATTTCAGTGTGTTATAGAGTTGCTATGTTGTGTTGCAGCTGCTGTGTCACACTACATTTCAGTGTGTTATAGAGTTGCTGTATTGTGTTACACCTGCGGTGTCACACTACATTTTAGTGTGTTATAGAGTTGCTGTGTCACACTACATTTTAGTGTGTTACAGAGTTACTGTATTGTTTTAGTGCTACTTTCTTGTGTTATAGTTGCTGTGTTGTACTACATTTCAATGTGTTATAGAGTTGTATGTTGTGTTGCAGCTGCTGTGTCACACTACATTTCAGTGTGTTACAGAGTTGCTGTATTGTGTTAGTGCTACTTTGTTGTGCTAGAGTTGCTGTGTCGTAGTACATTTCAGTGTGTTATAGAGTTGCTGTACTGTGTTAGTGCTACTTTGTTGTGTTGGTGTTGCTGTGTCGTACTACATTTTAGTGTGTTGTAGAGTTGCTGTATTGTGTTAGTGCTACTTTCTTGTGTTAGAGTTACTGTGTCGTACTACATTTTAGTGTGTTGTAGAGTTGCTGTATTGTGTTAGTGCTACTTTGTTGTGCTAGAGTTGATGTGTCGTAGTACATTTCAGTGTGTTATAGAGTTGCTGTATTGTTAGTGCTACTTTGTTGTGTTAGAGTTGTTGTGTCATACTACATTTCAGTGTTATAGAGTTGTGTTGTGTTGCAGCTGCTGTGTCGTACTACATTTCAGTGTGTTATAGAATTGTTGTGTTGTGTTGTAGCTGCTGTCACACTACATTTCAGTGTGTTATAGAGTTGCTGTGTTGTGTTACAGCTATTGTCCCACTATATTTCAATGTGTTATAGAGTTGCTGTGTCACACTACATTTCAGTGTGTTACAGAGTTGCTGTACTATGTTAGTGTTACTTTGTTGTGTTGGAGTTGCTGTGTTGTACTACATTTCAGTGCATTATAGAGTTGCTGTACTGTGTTAGTGCTACTTTGTTTTGTTATAGTTTCTTTGTGATACTACATTTCAGTGTTACAGAGTTGCTGTGTTGTGTTACAGCTGCTGTGTCACACTACATTTCAGTGTGTTATAGAGTTGCTGTGTCATACTAGATTTCAGTGTGTTATAGAGTTACTGTATTGTGTTAGTGCTACTTTGTTGTGTTACAGTTGCTGTGTTGTACTACATTTCAGTGCATTATAGAGTTGCTGTACTGTGTTAGTGCTACTTTGTTTTGTTATAGTTGCTTTGTGATACTACATTTCAGTGTTACAGAGTTGCTGTGTTGTGTTACAGCTGTTGTGTCACACTACATTTCAGTGTGTTATAGAGTTGCTGTGTCACACTACATTTCAGTGTGTTATAGAGTTGCTGTGTCATACTAGATTTCAGTGTGTTATAGAGTTACTGTATTGTGTTAGTGCTACTTTGTTGTGTTACAGTTGCTGTATTGTACTACATTTTAATGTGTTAGAGATTTGCTGTACTGTGTTAGTGCTGTGTTAGAGTTGCTGTGTTGTACATTTCAGTGTGTTATAGAGTTGCTGTGTTGTGTCACAGCTGCTACATTGCATTAGATTTCAGTGTATTATAGAGCTGCTGTGTTGTGTTAGAGCTGCTGTGTTGCACTACATTTCAGTGTGTTATAGTATTGCTATCTCCCACTACATTACAAAACTTTCGTGCCCTTGTGACTCTTCCATCCTTTTATTTCATCTTCTTGGTTGAGAGCAATTTCTGCACTGAAAGGGCAAAGCTTGAAAACATTACAATGCAAAGACCATCAGTGCAACTTTTGCAATGTACTGATGGATGGTCCCTTTAAGAAAGCTAGCTAAAAAAAACAGACAGGTAAAAGTTAATGAGGGACAGCTACAAACAAGCTTATTTAAGGCCCAACAGCCTCCTACTAGTAAAATGTGTGACCCTTCGGTCTTAAGAGGGTCTTATGCAGACTCTGTACCAGAAGGCAAACAATCCATAAGGTACTGTGAGGGAAAGGAGCTGATATCCTTTAAGGGAGAAGCCACTTAAACATATACCTGCCTGTGAGGAACTGCAGGGAAGGTGCTTCAGTTTGTCCTTCTTTGTGAGATAAGTCTACTGGACAGAATTTCGAATTGCGAGCTCCCTGTAAATACTGTGCATTTTATTTAAGTAAGATACTTTGGCAGAATACTGAGTGAAGTCAGTATTAATTGTAAAGGAATGCTACACTTGTCCTGAACTGTGTAAAGACAGCAGAGTGCGAACATTAGCCAAAGAAAGACTTTACACATACTGCCACTGACTAATGTAGATGGAAGCAACTGTGTAAACTGTAGTTTTCTTTTTTGTTGCACTTTTATTACAAATTAATGTGTGGAGTCTGCATGTCCTCCCAGTGTTCATATGGGTTTCCTCTGGGTATTCCAGTTTCCTCCCACATTCCAAAGACATGTGTCTGGAGCATTTCTCCCCAGGTCTCCACTGAAAATAGGCTCTGTCCTAATCGGACTTTCTCAGTCAACAAATGTTAAATAAATAAATAAGATGAAGAACTTCGGATTGGAAAGCTGGATCCAGTGACTTAATAATTACAAATAAACCATTTGTGGCACTATGTATAAATTGATAGAAATTGCACAAAGCTATGTTACAATTCACTGACTGTATGCTTTTTGACAATGTCTTGGCTGAAATGGTCCTTGGACCATTCCATCTACCACATACCCTCTAGAAGCTTCCTAACTAATATATCCCCTCCTAATAAATGCCAATGATACATAGGGACACAATTGGTTTGGATGGCACAGCTAGGTTTATAAAGGCCTTGGTGGTTATTAACCTGGTACCCAACTAGAAACTACGAACACAAGAGTGTCTTACTGACCTTAAATAGTCAAAGGTTAGAAAGAAGCACAGAAACCCTGCAGTGGTGGAACTGTGAAAATGGTCATTTACTCATGCACAGCACAGTTCTCACTGTTGGTAAAGTACAGTTTTGTACCTACCATAAATGTAGATGTCCGAGAGGTATGCATCTGCAGTCCTAACAAATGGGTTGTCCTGCCTCAGGCAGCCCTTCGGTCGGCCGGATTCCAAAGTCTGGGTCTGGCCTCGGCTGATGTCGCACTTCACCCGACATCATAGCTGCTGTCGATTGGGTATAAAGGCATCAGCCGACGCCATTTTCCTCAGTGTTTCTTGCCCCAGATGCCAGGTGCCCTCTAGGAAGGCTAAATTTGGATAAATGCAAATGATTCCAAATAGTAGAGAACAAACAAAAATAAACATGTATGTACATATATACAAACAAATACACCATAATAGATTCCCCCAGCTAGCTACAAGATGGGCAAATACCCTAGGAGTACCACAGAGGCGCAGGAGGGTGGGTAATCCTGACTGCAGATGCATACCTCTCGGACATCTACATTTATGGTAGGTACAAAACTGTACTATGTCCTTCAAGGATGTATCTGCAGTCCTAACAAATGGGTAGAATACCATAGCCAAACTGGGGGAGGAGGCACTAAGAAGATTATGGTGTAGTTAAGATCCCTTGCAAGACAGCAGTGGCAAAACCTGCTCGGGATCTGGAGTATAAAGGCAGATTATAATGCTTGGCAAATGTATGCACGGAGCTCCAAGTAGCAGCCTCTAAAATGTCTTTGGTAGCCACTCCTCGTAAGAAAGCTGTAGTAGTGGCTGTAGCCCTTGTGGAATGAGGTCTGATGTTTTCTGGAGTAGTCTTTCCATGAAAGAAGTAACAAAATCTAATGCAATTTCCTACCCATTTTGAGATTGTCTGTTTTGAAATTGCTTTTCCTTCCATTCCTGCTGCATATGCTACCAGAAGCTGGTCAGTTTTTCTATTGTTCTTGGTTCTGTCCAGGTAGTAGCGCAATTGTCTGTGTACATCCAAGGTATGCAGTAGTCTTTCCCCTCTGTTCTGTGGGTTGGCAAAGAATGTTGGTAGGTGGATTGCTTGGTTCAATGATACCCTGGAGACCACCTTTGGCATAAAAGTAGGGTTAGTTCTCAAGGACACTCTATCCTGATGGAAGATAAGGAAGGGCTGTACTGCCATTAATGCCTGTAACTCAGAAACCCTTCTTGCTGAAGTGATTGCAAGCAGGAAAGCAGTTTTCCAAGATAAGAACTGTAATTCTGCTGTAGCTGCTGGTTCAAAAGGGGGAAGTGTTAACTTTTCTAGCACAAAGTTCAGGTCCCATGTAGGCAAAGTTGGCTTCCTTGGAGGCTTTAAATTTTTAATTCCTCTCAGAAACTGCCTGAGTAGAGGATGAGAGAATACTGGAGGATCCATGTTATATTCTGCTGAAATTGCTGATGCATGAATCTTGATGGAGGAGTAAGACAGGCCATTGTGGAAAAGCTCTGCTAAATATTCCAAGATGTTAGCTATGTTTGCCAATGATACATTTTCTCCTTTTGCTGTACTCCAAATGAGGTATCTTCTCCATTTTGCTGAATAAGTCTTCCTTGTGGAGGGTCTGCGAGCCTCCAGGATAATGTCTTTAACCCTCTGAGATAAATTTGGGTTATTTTGTTTTATGTAAGATTCCAAGCAGCTAGCTGCAGTGTTTTCAAGTTTGGATGCAGGATCTTGAAGTTGTTCTGTGTTAGCAGCAAAGGAGCTAGGGGTAGAGGCCATGCGTGTGCCCGAGACATACTCCTCAGGAGCGGGTACCAATGCTGCCTCGGCCAATCTGGCGCTATCAGTATGATCCTTGGGTGATCTTCTTTGATCTTCAGTAGCACTTTGTGCATCAAAGGAAGAGGTGGGAATGCATATGCTGTTAGGTTTTCCCAAATGAAGGATAGGGAGTCCACCTTCCAAGCAAGTGGGTGGTATGTCCTTGTGCAGAATTTTCTCAATTGGTGGTTGTGTGGGGATGCGAACAGGTCTATTTCTGGTAGCCCCCATTTCTTTGTAATGGTTTTGAAGATGTCCGGATGCAGCATCCATTCGTGGGCATCCGTGGTAGTTCTGTTTAAGGTGTCTGCTAGTATATTTTCTTTTCCTGGCACAAATATGGCCTGGAGCTGAATGTTGAGGTTCAGGGCCACATTCCACAGGTCCATTGCCATCCGGCATAGAGGATATGAATGTGTGCCTCCCTGCTTGTTGATATACCACATAACTGTGGTGTTGTCCGTCCTTATCAGCAAATGACCTTGTTGAAGAAATGGTCTGAATGTCTGAATTGCCTGTTTCACTGCCAGCATCTCTTTTTGATTTATGTGTAGGTTCAGCTGGTCCTGTGTCCATAGGCCTTGTATACACTTGTCTGCCATGTGTGCCCCCCAACCGAGGTCTGAGGCATCCGTGGTAATAGTCTGGCTTGGGTGAGGTCTGTGGAAGGGCAGTCCTTTGTTCAACTGACAGGCCTGAGCCCACCACAGGAATTCTTGCTTCAGGCATGGAATTATTGGAATTTGGGTTTCTAGGCTGTGCTTGTGCTGAGACCATAAATTCCTTAGGTACCATTGTAACTTCCTCATATGTAGTCTGGCATGTGGGATCAATATTATGCAGGATGCCATGTAACCCAGGGCTTGCAGGACTTTCCTTGCTGTAAGCTGGTTCTGCGTTGTTAATGCCATGAAATAGAGTGGTAGTTGTCTTTGATTGTCTGCTGTGAGAAATGCCATTTGATTTGATGTGTCCAGTTCTGCACCCAAGAATGTAATCCTTTGGGATGGTAACAGCCTTGACTTTTTTATGTTGACTGTGTATCCCAAGGCCTGCAATAGGTGAATAACCTTTTCCAAATCTTTTGTTAATTTGATCTTGTTGTCCACTTGTATCAGGCAGTCGTCCAGGTATGGATAAATTTGAATTCCCTGAAGCCTGCAATGAGCAATTACTGATGCCAGGCATTTCGTGAATACTCTGGGCGCAGTAGATAAGCCAAAAGGCAATGCTGAGAATTGATAATGCTCTGATCCTGCAAGAAATCTGAGGTATCTTCTGCAATCTGGTCATATAGGGACGTGCAGGTATGCCTCCTTGAGATCTAGAGTCACCAGCCAAGACTCCTTGCCCAGCATGGGAAGAAGTTGCTGTAGAGTCAGCATTTTGAATTTTGGAACAATGAGATATGTGTTGAGAGCGGACAGGTCGAGAATAGGTCTCCATTGGTTTTCTTTTCTTGGCACCAGGAAAAGTCTGGAATAAAATCCTTGTCCTTGTTCCATAGCCGGTACCTTTTCTATAGCTCTCATCCTTAGTAAGTGGTTGATTTGTCCTAGAGCGTTTGTTTTTTGGTTTGGTGGCAGGTTTGG
The DNA here is from genome assembly GCF_019279795.1 of Protopterus annectens. Taxonomy (NCBI): domain Eukaryota; kingdom Metazoa; phylum Chordata; order Ceratodontiformes; family Protopteridae; genus Protopterus; species Protopterus annectens. Next base: position 869,968,156 of record NC_056750.1, on the reverse strand, counting down.
CATTCCTCTCTTCCTTGGCAGAGTATGGAAGTGAAACCTGTAACCTTTGTCTATTGTCTGTAAAATCCATTTGTCTCCTGTAATGTGATGCCAGTTTACTGAAAATAAGGCTAGCTTTCCGCCTAAGGGTGCTTCCAGTTGTTCCCTGGTAGGCGGTATCAGAGCCAAGTCACTGTGACTGTCCTGTGGAAGTGGTTGTAGGTGGATCTGTGGCAGTACTTCTTTGGTTGTTAGGTTGCCACTGACGTCCCCTGTAGGCACCTCTGGATTGACCTCTGCCTCTTGAGCGCCTATTTCTGCCTCTCTGTGCTCTGGTAGTGTCTGGAGAGGACCAATTCTTCGAAGGCCAATTTCTACTAAACCTATAAGGCTGGACCTGTAAAAAAATCCTTGACTGTTTGGACAGATTTTGCTTTCTCTTCCACCTTCTTTAACACTTGCTGTGCAGGGGAGCCAAACAAACTGAGTTTCTCCATAGGAGCATCTAGGAGCTTTGACTTTACATGGTCTGGTAAGGATTGCTCTTTTAACCATGCATGCCTTCTGATCACTGTACCAGTCATAGTTGATCTAAAGGAAGCCTCCAGTGCATCATAGCCACATTTTAAGGAATGATTACTGACCTGCTGGGTGTTATGTACCAAATCCTGAAGGGACTTATGGTCTATAGGTTCAGGAGAGGATAGTTTTTTATTTAGCTGTTCTAACAAAAATTCCTGATACTGAATCATGTGGAATTGACAGTTTAAGGCCCTAGCCGTAAGAGTAGCAGAAGTATAAACTTTTTTACCCCATCTCTCTAATGCTCTAGATTCTCTTTCAGAGGGGAGGGGGTTTTTGGCAGTTGCTACAGCTTTAGGGCCCTGAGAAATAGTTTCAGGGTCTGCAATAGGAGCCTTATACAAGTGGTAATGTGTGTCCGGGACCCTGTAGTATCTGTCGGGCTGAGCAGGGGCCGGGGGAAGAGAGTCAGGAGCAGTACAAGCATCATTAAATGCATCATCCACAACTGTTAGTACTGGAGGAATGGCTAAAGGCCTGTGCTGTGGTAAATGTAAAAAGGTCCTTAGCCTTTTCCTAGAATCTGAAAAATCCTGGCCCTGCCATTGAAAATGCTCCCTCATAGCATGCAAGGTTTCCCCAAAAGAAAATTCCTCAGGAGGAGAGGCAGAAGGAATGGAGTCTTCTGCATCAGAATCCTCATATGGAGAATAAGGGCCTTCTGGAGGATTTGAGTTTTCTGAATCATCAGAGGAGTAATCCGTAGTAACTGGTTCAGGGGGCTCTGCTCTAGGCCTCTTCTCTGGAGGGGGATGAGAGGCCCTGTCAGGATGAGGTTGGGATCCCCTGATCAAAGAAATGAGATCCTCTGCCAGGCTGAGCATTTGGGAACTAGAGCTAGGCCTGTGCGAGGGGGTTTTAGTAGGCAAGGCCTTAGAAGATTTAGCTGCTTTAGCCCTAGAGAAAGCCTTGATAGACATGGATGCAGGGGGCCTAGCAGCTCCACGTGCAGGAGTAGGTATGTCTAAAGGAATAGTATCTGATAAATCCTGGGTGCCTGCAACAGCAGGAGAAATTTCAGTAGCAGATTCAGCCATGCTGTGTGAGGCCTCGGCTGTAGGAGTTATGCTTTCGGCCGAAGGAAGAACCGTGGACTCGGTTTCAGCCGAAACTGAGACACTCACGGTTGGCTTAACCGTGGTTTCGGCCGAAACCGCGGACCGCGAGTGTCGGTCCTTTTCCTTACGTTTTTTAGCTATTTGTGAAGTCGGAGTCTCCGACGGCATTTTGTAAGCAAAAGCGGGACCAAAAACTCCTCCCCAAACTCCGACCGACGTCTAAGTGTCCGTCGGTTGAAGGAAGCACAGGCTAGACAAGCTGCTACGTCGTGGTCTGGGCCTAAGCAAGGAAGACAGTAAGAGTGGAAATCCTTATGAGGTATTTGTTTCCCACAAGTTAAACAATTATTTACTTTTTCTGACATCGGCTGAGGCAAGAAAGAGTCCCCAACGGGGTACTTAGCTTTTTAGAAGTCTTCGGTAGTAGAAAACTCTGGATCTGACTGACCGGCACTTGCGAACAGCTTCTGCTTCGGGCACCGCGCGGCAAGAAAGACTGAGGAAAACGGCGTTGGCTGATGCCTTTATACCCAATCGACAGCAGCTATGACGTCGGGTGAAGTGCGACATCAGCAGAGGCCAGACCCAGACTTTGGAATCCGGCCGACCGAAGGGCTGCCTGAGGCAGGACAACCCATTTGTTAGGACTGCAGATGCATCCTTAAAGGACATCAGCACAGATGTGTGTTTCATGCCCCAGTCCCATTTCTGATATCTGTTTACAGTACTCCTTTGGCCCTCTGGTCATGAAAACTAACTACTTTTCTTAACTTGACGTATCCAATGTTGGATGAGTTCTACACCCTGAAGAACTTACATGTTTTATGATGGCCAGAAATTAAGTTGCACCTACCAAAATGCATCCCTTTCTCCTACAAGTCACTGATATGTATTTCCCTGTCTACTACCTTACAGATGCGACTTCCCCAATGTTCCTGTTCTCTAAATGAATTTACTACTGCAATGCTGAAACTACTAGATTGCATTTTAAATTGATGTAGCATTAGCCACTGCAGATATTTTTGCATTCCCATAGTTCCGTAAATATAGAGTCAGTACATTCAAGTAAGTAAATATTTCACTTGTAGCCACGTCAAACTACCTCCACACATGAGCAAGGAGATAATTCTACTTATTCAGACATTATATATGTAGATGCTTCTCTTTTTTAGTTGACTTAAAACCATGTAAATACTGTGGGCAGCCAATATATGCACTCACTGCAAATGTATATAAGCACATATCCATTCTTTTATGCCACATTCAAACTGCATACATTTTGTTACTGTTGCTGATTTGCTTCTATCTTTGTATCCATTTGGGCTGGGCCTAAAACTGGTCATTTCTGATCAGTGCCCTACACTGGTAACAAACATACATTCATAAATACACACATACATAAATCAAGCCCCGGTCAGCGGGACATAATGCTATTGAACTTTTGGGCATGTATTATTATTTAATGGTAACCAGTATGATACAGTGCTGACCAGACCCCTCCTTCGATTCACTCTATATGTGTTCAGACATTCTGCTCTGATCTTTGTGTCACTTGCTCACCCATCACGTTAGCGATTCACTCTATATGTGTTCAGACCATTCTGCTCTGATCTTTGTGTCACTTGCTCACCCATCACGTTAGCGATTCACTCTATATGTGTTCAGACAATTCTGCTCTGATCTTTGTGTCACTTGCTCACCCATCACGTTAGCGATTCACTCTATATGTGTTCAGACAATTCTGCTCTGATCTTTGTGTCACTTGCTCACCCATCACGTTAGCGATTCACTCTATATCTGTTGAGACATTCTGCTCTGATCTTTGTGTCACTTGCTCACCCATCACGTTAGCGATTCACTCTATATGTGTTCAGACATTCTGCTCTGATCTTTGTGTCACTTGCTCACCCATCACGTTAGCGATTCACTCTATACGTGTTCAGACATTCTGCTCTGATCTTTGTGTCACTTGCTCACCCATCACGTTAGCGATTCACTCTATATGTGTTCCGACATTCTGCTCTGATCTTTGTGTCACTTGCTCACCCATCACGTTAGCGATTCACTCTATATGTGTTCAGACATTCTGCTCTGATCTTTGTGTCACCTGCTCACCCATCACGTTAGCGATTCACTCTATATGTGTTCAGACATTCTGCTCTGATCTTTGTGTCACCTGCTCACCCATCACGATAGCTATTCTTACATTCTTTATGCAGTGAAAAAAAATGATCCACAGAAATTTCAGGAAAATAAAACCTGGGATGTTAGAGAAGAGTGAATCTTATTCAACATTTTCAGAGTTAGGTTCATAGGTAGGTAACTAGGCTATCAGCCCTAGGGCCTATATAAGCCTAGCCAAAAGGTACCCTGGCTTTCGCCACCCAAGAAAATTATTTTCCTGTGCCCCTGTCGAGCTGAGCCACAGAAGTGATCCCTGGGGTGAATTTCCTATATCCCATCCTATCATCAAGACTTTTCTTGAAGAGTGCTAATGAGGAGCTTTGTTTGATATAGATAGGTAGTCTGTTCCAGAGTATGAGAAGTCTCTGGGACAGGAATCTATCCCTCCAGCATGTTCTGTTTATTGTGGTGACAAGGTTAAGGTCCCTAAAGCGTGTAGCTCGGAGGGACTGGGATTTCTTTAAGTGGAGCATGTCCAAACAGCTCTGGGTTTGACATAGCTTTGTATGTTAGGCAGTGATCGCCTCTGAGTAGGTGATATGCGACAAAGTAAAGCTGGAGTTTTTTGAGACGGTCTGCGCAGGGCATCTGTTTGAGGCCAGTAATCCTCTTTGTGAGGTATTTCTGCAGCCTTTCCAGTTGTTGTAGATGTCTTGTGAGGTACATACCAAAAGGGGCATTGTACTCTATAATGGGTCTAATGAATGATGAGTAGAGGGGAACAATGACCTCTTCTTTTCTGGATGAGAAACCTTTTGTGATGAGGTGAGCCATGCAAAAAGATTTCCTGACCACTGTGGCAATGTGATTATCAAAGGAGAGAATACTGTCCACCTGTGTCCCAAAGTCTCATCACACTTTCGGCGTTAAGTAGACTACCACTTATGTGGTAGTTCACGGGTACTGAGTTTCTACCAGAATAAAACTGAACAGTCAGTCTAGCAAGGAACAACATGATGTAGGACAGGTGCAAATTCCTATTAAAGACAGTTGCAGGCATTATGTGATGATGCAGTGCATATAGGATCAAAGGACAGGTGCAAATTCCTATTAAAGACAGTTGCAGGCATTATGTGATGATGCAGTGCATATAGGATCAAAGGACAGGTGCAAATTCCTATTAAAGACAGTTGCAGGCATTATGTGATGATGCAGTGCATATAGGATCAAAGGAGGTTATTAGGCTAACGGCCCCAGGGCCCTTACACACCTAGCCAAGTTCAACCTATGTTCCAAGGGTATCTGCTTTAAGCAGACACTAAAATCAGCACCTATTGCCCCTGTCCAAGAGGGAGACAGGTGGAACCTCTGGGGTGAATTTCCAGTTACCAAATTATGCTTAAATAGGGCCAACGAGGGGCTTTGTTTAACACGGATAGGAAGCTTGTTCCAAAGGTGGGGCAACCGCTGTGAGACACACCTGTCTCTCCAGTACGTTCTGCTGATGTCACACACCAGGTTAATGTCCTTTGAGCAAGTGACCCATGTCCCATTTGACTTCTGAATGCGCGGCATTTCCATCAAAGCTGGGTCAGAGAATGCTCTATATGCAAGACACAGGCTGTCTCTGAGCAGTTTGTACAACACAGAATAAAGGGACAATGAATTTTTACAATCAAAGTATTTGCAAATACAATCAATAATGCATTTAAACATACAATCATGAGGAGATACATACAACAAAAAATCGATTACTTTTTTTTACAATGTATGAAGAGAAGAAAAATTAAACATAGAAATATACTACTGTGTGCCTTCTAACGCAGGATGAACAATGAAAATCAAACTATGGATGGGAAATTACTAACCTATGCATAAGTGTAGTGAGGCATACAGGTGTCAGAGAGAGAGAGAGATCCAGGCATGGAAGAGGAGGGGGAGAGTGAAGATTAGAGTATACTTGAAGGGAAAGGTCAAAGAGCAGGAGAGTCTAGAATACAGATAGGGAATAGGTATTAGTGAAAAACAGTGGCAGAAAGAGGGAGGGGAGGGCAGAGTAGGCAGGGTTAAAGAAGGGGGGAGGTGGCAGATTGCTGCAGGTGTTTGTAAAGGAAAGTACAGTTTTGTACCTACCATAAATGTAGATGTCCGAGAGGTATGCATCTGCAGTCCTAACATATGGGTTGTCCTGCCTCAGGCAGCCCTTCGGTCGGCCAGATTCCAAAGTCTGGGTCTGGCCTCGGCTGATGTCGCACTTCACCCGACGTCATAGCTGCTGTGAATTGGGTATAAAGGCATCAGCCGACGCCATTTTCCTCAGTGTTTCTTGCCCCAGATGCCAGGTGCCCTCTAGGAAGGCTAAATTTGGATAAATGCAAATGATTCCAAACAGTAGAGAGCAAACCAACATAAACATGTATATACAAACAAATACACCATAATAGATTCCCCCAGCTAGCTACAAGATGGGCAAATACCCTAGGAGTACCACAGAGGGGAAGGCAGGTGGGTAATCCTGACTGCAGATGCATACCTCTCGGACATCTACATTTATGGTAGGTACAAAACTGTACTATGTCCTTCAAGGATGCATCTGCAGTCCTAACATATGGGTAGAATACCATAGCCAAACTGGGGGAGGAGGCACTAAGATAAAGATGGTGTAGTTAAGATCCCTTGCAAAACAGCAGTTGCAAAACCTGCTCGGGATCTGGAGTATAAAGGTAGATTATAATGCTTGGCAAATGTATGCACGGAGCTCCAAGTAGCAGCTTCTAAAATGTCTTTGGTAGCCACTCCTCGTAAGAAAGCTGTAGTAGTGGCTGTAGCCCTTGTGGAGTGAGGTCTGATGTTTTCTGGAGTTGTTTTTCCATGAAAAGAGTAACAAAATCTAATGCAATTTCCTATCCATTTTGAGATTGTCTGTTTTGAAATTGCTTTTCCTTCCATTCCTGTTGCATATGCTACCAGAAGCCGGTCAGTTTTTCTATTGTTCTTGGTTCTGTCCAGATAGTAGCGCAATTGCCTGTGCACATCCAAGGTATGCAGTAGTCTTTCCCCCCTGTTCTGTGGGTTGGGGAAGAATGTTGGCAGGTGGATTGATTGGTTCAATGATACCCTGGAGACCACTTTTGGCATAAAAGTAGGGTTAGTTCTCAAGGATACTCTATCCTGATGGAAGATAAGGAAGGGCTGTACTGCCATTAATGCCTGTAATTCAGAAACCCTTCTTGCTGAAGTGATTGCAAGCAGGAAAGCAGTTTTCCAAGATAAGAACTGTAATTCTGCTGTTGCTGCTGGTTCAAAAGGGGGAAGTGTTAACTTTTCCAGCACAAAGTTAAGGTCCCATGTAGGCAAAGGTGGCTTCCTTGGAGGCTTTACATTTTTAATTCCTCTCAGGAACTGTCTGAGTAGAGGATGAGAGAAGACTGGAGGATCCATGTTGTATTCTGCTGAAATTGCTGATGCATGAATCTTAATGGAGGAGTAGGACAGGCCATTGTGGAAAAGTTCTGCTAAATATTCCAGGATGTTAGCTATGTTTGCTAATGATACATTCCCTCCTTTTGCTGTACTCCAAATGAGGTATCTTTTCCATTTGGCTGAATAAGTCTTCCTTGTAGAGGGTCTGCGAGCCTCCAGGATAATGTCTTTAACCCTCTGAGATAAATCTGGGTTATTTTGTTTTATGCAATATTCCAAGCAGCTAGCTGCAGTGTTTTCAAGTTTGGATGTAGGATCTTGAAGTTGTCCTGTGTTAGCAGTAAAGGAACTAGAGGTAGAGGCCATGCATGTGTCCGAGACATACTTCTCAGTAGCGGGTACCAATGCTGCCTCGGCCAGTCTGGAGCTATCAGGATGATCCTTGGGTGATCTTCTTTGATCTTCAGTAGCACTTTGTGCATCAAAGGAAGAGGTGGGAATGCATATGCTGTCAGGTTTTCCCAACTGAAGGAGAGAGAGTCCACCTTCCAAGCAAGTGGGTGGTATGTCCTTGTACAGAATTTCCTCAATTGGTGGTTGTGTGGGGATGCGAACAGGTCTATTTCTGGTAGTCCCCATTTCCTTGTAATGGATTTGTAGATGTCTGGATGCAGCATCCATTCGTGGGCATCCGTGGTAGTTCTGCTTAAGGTGTCTGCTAGTATATTTTCTTTTCCTGGCACAAATATGGCCTGGAGCTGAATGTTGAGATTCAGGGCCACATTCCACAGGTCCATTGCCATCCGGCATAGAGGATATGAGTGTGTGCCTCCCTGTTTGTTGATATACCACATAACTGTGGTGTTGTCCGTCCTTATCAGCAAATGACCCTGTTGAAGAAACGGTCTGAATGTCTGAATTGCCTGTTTCACTGCCAGCATCTCTTTTTGATTTATGTGTAGGTTCAGCTGGTCTTGTGTCCATAAGCCTTGTATGCATTTGTCCACCATGTGTGCCCCCCAGCCTAGGTCTGAGGCATCCGTGGTGATAGTCTGGCTTGGGTGAGGGCTGTGGAAAGGCAGTCCTCTGTTCAACTGACAGGCCTGAGCCCACCACAGGAATTCTTGTTTCAGGCATGGAATTATTGGAATCTGGGCTTCTAGGCTGTGCTTGTGTTGAGACCATATATTCCTTAGGTACCATTGCAACTTCCTCATATGCAGCCTGGCATGTGGAATCAATAGTATGCAGGATGCCATGTAACCCAGGGCTTGCAGGACTTTCCTTGCTGTAAGCTGGTTCTGTGTTGTTAATGCCATGAAATAGAGTGGAAGTTGCTTTTGCTTTTCTGCTGTGAGAAATGCCATCTGATTTGAAGTGTCCAGTTCTGCACCCAAGAATGTTATCCTTTGGGATGGTACCAGCCTTGACTTTTTCATGTTGACTGTGTATCCCAGGGCTTGCAGTAGTTGTATAACCTTTTCCAAATCTTTTGTTAATTTGGTCTTGTTGTCCGCTTGTATTAGGCAGTCGTCCAGGTATGGATAAATCTGAATTCCCTGAAGTCTGCAATGAGCAATTACTGATGCCAGGCATTTCGTGAATACTCTGGGCGCAGTAGATAAGCCAAAGGGCAATGCTGAGAATTGATAATGCTCTGATCCTGCAAGAAATCTGAGGTATCTTCTGCAATCTGGTCGTATAGGGACGTGCAGGTATGCCTCCTTGAGATCTAGAGTCACCAGCCAAGACTCCTTGCCCAGCATGGGAAGAAGTTGCTGTAGGGTCAGCATTTTGAATTTTGGAACAATGAGATATGTGTTCAGAGCGGACAGGTCGAGAATAGGCCTCCATTGGTTTTCTTTCCTTGGTACCAGGAAAAGTCTGGAGTAAAATCCTTGTCCTTGTTCCATAGGCGGTACCTTTTCTATAGCTCTCATCCTTAGTAAGTGGTTGATTTGTCCTAGAGCATTTGTTTTTTGGTTTGGTGGTAGGTTTGGCATTCCTCTCTTTTTTGGTAGAGTGTGGAAGTGAAACCTGTAGCCTTTGTCTATTGTCTGCAAAATCCATTTGTCGCCAGTAATGTAATGCCAGTTTACGGAAAATAAGGCTAGCTTTCCGCCTAAGGGTGCTTCCAGTTGTTCCCTGGTAGGCGGTATCAGAGTCAAGTCATTGTGTCTGTCCTGTGGAAGTGGTAGTAGCTGGATCTGTGGCAGTACTTCTCTGGTTGCTAGGCTGCCACTGACGTCCCCTGTAGGCACCTCTGGATTGACCTCTGCCTCTTGAGCGCCTATTTCTGCCTCTCTGTGCTCTGGAGGTGTCTGTAAAGGACCAATTCTTCGAAGGCCAATTTCTACTAAACCTTGGAGGCTGGACCTGTAAGAAATCCTTGACTGTTTGGACAGATTTTGCTTTTTCTTCCACCTTCTTTAGCACTTGCTGTGCAGGGGAGCCAAACAAACTGTGTTTCTCCATAGGAGCATCTAGGAGCTTTGACTTCACATGGTCTGGTAGGGATTGCTCTTTTAACCATGCATGCCTTCTGATCACTGTTCCAGTCATAGCTGATCTAAAGGAAGCCTCCAGTGCATCATAGCTGCATTTTAAGGAATGATTACTGACCTGCTGAGTGTTATGTACCAAATCCTGAAGGGACTTACGGTCTATAGGTTCAGGAGAGGACATTTTTTTATTTAGCTGGTCTAACAAAAATTCCTGATACTGAATCATGTGGAATTGACAGTTTAAGGCCCTAGCCAAAAGAGTAGCAGAAGTATAAACTTTTTTACCCCATCTCTCTAATGCTCTAGATTCTCTTTCAGAGGGGAGGGGTTTTTTGGCAGAGGCAGCTGCTACAGCTTTGGGGCCCTGTGAAATGGTTTCAGGATCTGCAATAGGAGCCTTATACAAGTGAAAGTGTGTGTCCGGGATCCTGTAATATCTGTCGGGCTTAGCAGGGGCCGGGGGAAGAGAGTCAGGGGCAGTACAGGCATCATTAAATGCATCATCCACAACTGTTAGAACTGGAGGAATGGCTAAAGGCCTATGCTGTGGTAAATGCAAAAAGGTCCTTAGTCTTTTCCTTGAATCTGAAAAATCCTGGCCCTGCCATTGAAATTGTGCTCTCATAGCATGTAAGGTTTCCTCAAAAGAAAATTCCTCAGGAGGAGAGGCAGAAGGAATGGAGTCTTCTGCATCAGAATCCTCATATGGAGAATAAGGGCCTTCTGGAGGATGTGAGTTTTCTGAATCATCCGAGGAATAGTCTGTAGAGACTGGATCGGGGGGCTCTGCTCTAGGCCTCTTCTCTGGAGGGGGTTGAGAGGCCCTGTCTGGGTGAGGTTGGGATCCCCTGATCAAAGAAATGAGATCCTCAGCCAGGCTGAGCATTTGGGAACTAGAGGAAGGCCTGTGTGAGGTGGTTTTAACAGGCAAGGCCTTAGAAGATTTAGCTGCTTTAGCCCTAGAGAAAGCCTTGATAGACAGATGCAGGGGGAGTAGCAGCTCCACGTGCAGGAGTAGATATGTCTAAAGGAATAGTATCTGATAAATCCTGGGTGCCTGCTACAGCAGGAGAAATTTCAGTAGCAGATTCAGCCATGCCAAGCGAGGCCTCGGCTATCGGAGGTATGCTTTCGGCCGAAGGAAGAACCGAGGACTCGGTTTCAGCCGAAACCGAGACACGCGCGGTTGGCTTAACCGTGGTTTCGGCCAAATCCGCAGACCGCGAGTGTCGGTCTTTTTCCTTATGCTTTTTAGCTAATTGTGAAGTCGGAGTCTCCGACGGCATTTTGTAAGCAAAAGCGGGGCCAAAAAACTCCTCTGCAAACTCCGACCGACGTCTAAGTGTCCGTCGGTTGAAGGAAGCACAGGCTAGACAAGCTGATACGTCGTGGTCTGGGCCTAAGCAAGGAAGGCAGTAAGAGTGGAAATCCTTATGAGGTATTTGTTTCCCACAAGTTAAACAATTATTTACTTTTTCTGACATCGGCTGAGGCAAGAAAGAGTCCCCAACGGGGTACTTAGCTTTTTAGAAGTCTTCGGTAGTAGAAATCTCTGGATCTGACCGACCGGCACTTGCGAACAGCTTCTGCTTCGGGCACCGCGCGGCAAGAAAGACTGAGGAAAATGGCATCGGCTGATGCCTTTATACCCAATTCACAGCAGCTATGACGTCAGGTGAAGTGCGACATCAGCCGAGGCCAGACCCAGACTTTGGAATCCGGCCGACCGAAGGGCTGCCTGAGGCAGGACAACCCATTTGTAAGGACTGCAGATGCATCCTTGAAGGACATCATACCAAACTGAGTGTTGTAATCTATTATTGGCCTGATGAGGGAAGAGTACAGGGGGGGTTATAACCTTTTTTTTTTTTCCTGGAGGCAATGCCTTTACTTATGAGATGAACAATATAAAATGCCCTTTTTACCACTGTATAAACATGGTGATTTATTTTATTTATTTTATTTTATTTTATTTTACATTTGTTAACCGGGCTAGTGATGGAAGTTAAGGTTGTTGTTAACCTGTGTGTGCAGGTCTTTAATCTCTGACTGTGTGCTTAGGGTATTGCTGTTGACGTGGTAATTTGCAGTAACATCACTTTTGCTGAAGGAGACGATAATGCATTTTTTGCATTAAGTTTAAGACCATGACTTTGGCACCAGTCATTAGTCTGCATAAGACCTTCTTGCAGGATGCTGACATCTCGCTAGAGGTTTCAATGATCACTCCCAGTCTGCAGTCATCAGCAAACTTTGTCAGCCACAGTCCATTAGTTTTAGCCTGTTCTTCAGAAAATTAGATTCCGAACAGTAGGGGTCCCAAAACCGAACCCTATGGAACACCACTGGTTACGGGTCTGCTGGAGGAGGTGGATGTTCTCCAGGAGGGGCTGACACAGGCAAACAGCTGGTGCCAGAGCCATGAACTACAACTAAATGCCAAGAAATGCATAATAGTATCCTTTGGGAAGTCATCCATCCCTGGTAACTATCACATTGACAACACACTCCTTAGAGTTGACCTAGCAAGTCAGGGACTTAGGGACGCACACATATAGTAATCTAGCCTTTGATCATTGCGTGTCTACAGTGGTGAGGAAATCACTCTATTTTGCGCAACTTATAAACAAAGGTTAAGTCCAAGGAAGTCATTGTTCCCCTGTATTAAGCATTCATCAGACCTATCACTGAGTGCAATGCCCCCTTTGGTATGTACCTAACTAGGCATATCCAACAACTGGTGCCTCATTAAAAGAATACAGGGCATAAGTAATATGTCCTATGCAGACCACCTCGAGGCCCTATCCCTGTATTCTGTCTCCTACAGGCTTTTGAGGAGAGATCTATGCCTGACATACAGGGCATTGTCAGAACCCACTCTGATGGACCTCCTGCATATCCACAAAACAAACAGCACCAGAATTAACCTTGCCTGTGATATGAATAGGACCTGCTGGAGAGATAGGTATGTATCCCAGAGACTACCCTGTCTATGGAACAGGCTCTCCATCCATCCAAGTGAAGTAGAGTTCCTCCCCTAACCCAATTCAAGTGCAACTTGGACAATTGGATGGGAAACCAGAAATTCATCCCTGGTTTGGCACCTATGTCTCTAATGCAAACAGTTAACCTGTAAATGGTTCATCTCCCAGGCCCATGCTTACACTTATCAAGGGTACCAGAACTTGTTAGAGATTTGGGATGCATGGCTAGGCTTAAAAAGGCCCTTGGGGTTGTTAACCTAGCAAACACCTATGACCATATGGAGTCCCCTATTTTGACTGTATGAGTTCTATCAGTGAGCCAGTTTGCAACCCATCTGACAATATATGGGTTGATACCCATCTGGGTGAGTTTATCAATGATGCCTGAGTGGGGAATTTTTAGACAGGTAAAACTTAAAGTTACCTGCTTTCACATCTAAATCCTCTAGTGCACACTGCAGTGTTTAGGATAAACCATTTTTTTCATCTTACCTTTAAGCATCCCTGTGACTAGCACTTGCTCTAAAACCTGCTGGAAAGCACTAGGAAGCCTTAAACTGATACAAGCACTCAACTGTTTGCTAATAAGGAGAAATTAATCATAGGCACTAAACAGCCTATAATTAGAAAGTACCTTGCTAAGGTAAGGAAAAACAGCTCCTGCACTTTACAAAAAAAGCGCCAAACCAGACATGTCCAAGGGTCAGCTTCCAGTGATTTCTCCTATCCACCTGGTGAATCTGGGCATACTGGGACAATGCAGCAATTGCCTCATGTACACAGACAACCCTCTCCTCCTACCACCCAACACTACAACCTGTGAGGGATGCACTTACATAGCCAAACTGGAAGCAAAGCTCTCTCCACCCAAGACTGTGCTAAACAGTCAAGAGGAGAAGGTTAACACCCATACTACACCACAAGCAACAAACAGCCCTTCTAAATCCACACCAACAACACCCTCACATAGCAGCACTAAACCCTGATAGCACAGGCCCTTAACAGTAACCTGCCCAAGCAACAAGGACCTCCGAAGCAGAAAAGCAAACAAACACCAATCACAATCAATGTGTCACACAGCTCACAACACCAGTGTGCCAACCAACAACAGCCCCTAAGGCAAGACAACGTACTCAACACTTCAGTCATAGGTGACTCTATAGTAAGGCACACTGATGTCTCACTCACCAGGCTGAACTAGGAGAAAATTACAGTCAGCTGCCTGTCGGGTGCCAGGATCCGCCACATAACGCATGCACTCAAGTCACTCCACAACAAGTACAAATACGACTCTGTCACTGTCCATATTGCAGTGAATAACTCGAGATGTACCTCCCTGGACTACATGAAAAGAGAAATGGAAGAGCTCTCGGATCATGTGTCCCAGACAGGTATGACCCTAGCCCTGAGTAGCATCCTGTCTTCGCCCAGAATGATACCACAGTATAAGGACAAAATGATCGACTTCAACAATTGGCTAAGCTTCTGGTGTCATTCAAAGGGGATCCAGCATCTGTCTGCCTGGGACGACATGATCAACAGACCACAATGCTTTGCCAGAGATGGTCTGCACCTGTCGCCCTTGGGAGTCAGGCTCTTGCCACCCCTACAATGCCTTTTTTAGGCAAAGTTCAAAGGACAAAACCACCATCATAATAAGTACAAGCATGCAAAATCTGAAGGTAATGCTACTCAATGCTAGAAGTCTAAACCTCAAAATTCACTCTCTCGAGGCACTCCTAAAAATGGAGAACATCGATATCTGTGCAGCAACTGAGACCTGGTTCAAGGCTCCAGAGAGCACCCCTGCAATACCAGGCTACAATTATTACCACACTTTTCAGCCACCAAACCAAGATCGAAACACTAAAGGTGGAGGAGTGTCCATATTCACCAAGGAAATTCACACCTCCAGGCTAGTTGCCCAACGCAATGCATCTGAAATTCTCCAAGTGCAACTATTACTAGTTAGGACTGCAATCCAAATTGTAGCTTGCTACAGATCCCCCACCATGCCCCAAGATTCTCACTACACCTTTCTAAACATACTGGAAAATATTAAGATACAATTCAACTACCCTGCCATTAACTTGGAAAACTACTCGGGTACCAACACTTTTCCCAACGGTTCTTGGAATTCATAAATTCCAATGCCCTGGATCAACTAATCCATTGTCCCACCAGGGGCTCCAATATCACCGACCTGGTCATTACCAATATGGGAGATAGATGCTCCACACCAGTGGTCACCCCCTCATTGGTCAGGTTTGACCATAAGCAAATCACCCTTGACATCCACATCCCACCCCCACCCCCCCAGTAAGGAAACCTCCGTAAAAAACTTCTCCAAAGCCAACTTCATGCTACTCAAGTCAGAAGTGACAAACTTCATTACACCCATGCAGACGGGAACTGAAAGTTCAACTGCTAAGTCCTACACTAAGGCACTGTACGAGCACATCCACTCATGCATGAATCGTGCCATCCCAAATAGAACCAAGACACTCTCCTCCAAAAAAAGGAAGCCAATCTGGTGGTCCCCTGCCATAAACAAACTTTACAACAGAAGAAACTGTTGCAGAAAAGAGGAAAATCCCAGGATGCAAAAAAACTCCCTTACCAGCCTCAGTAAGAAGCTGAGATCCCTCATAAAATCCTCAAAAGCTAGTTATGAAAATAAAATTGCCGAAGATTGCAAAGACAAACACAAGGCATTCTATTGTTATATCAAGAATCTAAATGGCAATGCTCAGATCTGCTCTGAGCTACAACAGAATGGCATTAAATATACTGATCCCAAGGATATTGCCAATATCCTGGCAGATCGATTTAGTGCCAACTTTACCCCCCTCTCACCCCCTAAAGGGCCCATCTCACTACCACAAGATTGTCAAATTCCAGTAATCATGGCCACACAGGTAGAAACTGCACTCTCCAAAGCTAAGAATATAGCATCCATGGGACAAGATGACATCCCTGGCTGTGTACTACATGAACTACAAAATGAACTAGCACCTCACCTAAGTGTCATGTTTAATCATAGCCTCACCTCAGGCTTCATGCCCACTGAGTGGCACACAGCTACAGTTATCCCACTCCACAAGGGGGGGATCCACCTTGGATCCCGGGACCTACCGTCCCATCAGTCTGATGAGCCTGATTTGCAAGGGCATGGAACGCATTATCATGGAACTTATAAACAAAGACATTGGCAACCTTCAAACACTGAACCCCACCCAGTTTGGGTTCGTAAAGGGACGATCTTGTCTCCTAAAGCTGATTGACTTCTTCGAATCATTCTCCAGAGCTGTGGATGAGGGTAAGGCGGTCCACACAGCCTATATGGACCTCGCCAAGGTCTTCAACACCATCCCCCACTCTGGAATCATAGATAAACTTACTAAGCTGGGCATAAATCCCTACGTCACTTGATGGTTTGCCATCTGGCTTACTGACAGAGCGCAGACTGTAAAAGTAAACTACTCCAAATCCAATTCCAGACAAGTGACAAGTGGAGTACCTCAGGGTTCAGTCCTGGGACCGCTCTTGTTTGGCATCTACTTCTCTGAAGTACAGGCCCAACACTAAGGGACTCTGGCTAACAAAGTTTGCAGATGACTTCAAACTGGGAGCCATTATTGAATCCCCAAATGATGTGGATACTCTACAAAAGGGCCTTACAGAAACAGATGCTTGGTGTCATAGCCTTGGGCTCAAGCTCAATGCCACGAAATGTATAGTTATCCCCTTTGGGAAAAAACATGTACCTGTGAATTACCACATAGGTGGCAGTACACTAAACACCAAAAGTGTGATAAGAGACTTAGGGACACAGGTGGACAGTGATCTCACCTTCGATAACCACATCACCACAACAGTCAGGAAATCCTTCTATGTGGCATACCTCATCACTAAGGGCTTTTCATCCATAAAAAAGGAGGTCATTGTCCCACTGTACTCATCCCTCATTAGACCCATTATAGAATACAATGCCTTGTTTGGTATGTACCTCTCAAGACATCTGCAACAACTGGAAAGGCCGCAGAAATACCTCACTAAAAGAATCATAGGCCTAAAGCAGATGCCCTATGCTGACCGTCTAAAAACTCCAGCTAAACTCTGTCACATATCATCTACTCAGACGCGATCTCTGCTTAATATACAAGGCCATGTCAAACCCAGAGCTGTTGGACATGCTACACTTAAAGAAATCCCAATCCCTCAGAGCCACACGCTCCAGGGATCTAAACTTTGTCATTACAATGAACAAAACTTGCTGGAGGGATAGGTTCCAGACGCAGAGACACCCCAGACTCTGGAACAGACTGCCCATACATGTCAAGCAGAGTGCCTCTTTGGCCCTCAAGGAACCTTGACGATTGGATGGGAGATAAGAAATTCAGCCCGGAGATCACGTCAGTCGCCCTGCTAGACAGGGTCCAGGGAAGTAAATATTGTGGGAAGAAATAGCCAGGAAATTGTTATGGCTAGGCTTGTATAGGCCCTAGGGCTGATACCCTAGTACCAACCTATGAACCTATGAATTGTGTCAAAGGCCTTGGCTAAGTCTATGTAGACTGTATGCACAGATTTGCCCTCGTCTAGGGCTTTGATGACTGTCTCAAAGAAGTCCACCAAGTTTAAGAGGCATGATCTCTCCTTGAAAAAGCCAAACTGGGTGGGGTCAAGCATTTGGAGACTTCCAGTAACTTTGTCAATATGGTCCATGATGGTTTGTTCCATGGCCTTGCAGACATGGCTGGTCAGGCTAATGAGTCTATAGTTCCCAGGGTCCATGGATGCACCCCTTTGTGCAAACGGATGTTTTTTCTTTCCACTGGGACAAAGCCAGTGCTTAGGCTGTGACTGAAAACCGTGCTCAATGGTGATGCTAATGCCTGTTTTAACCCATGTAGAACACAGCCCGGGATGTTGTCTGGTCCCATAGAGACTGTGTTTATACCCTTGGAGAGGGCATTTAAGATCGGTTCCTCGGAGATACTACGTGGGGAACAGGTGTTTGTTATTTTTTATGGTATATGTGGCAGGGACAGGGGAATGAATATTTCAATGAACCTGTCAGCCACGAGGTTTACTATATCCACAGGTTCTGTATATGCAATACCATTAACTACGAGTTCAGTGCAAATCTGGGCCTGACGTTTGAGGTTACGAATGCAACTAAAGAACACCTTGTGGTTATCCTTAGTTAGGGAAACTAATTTGGATTTGTGGTTAGCTTTGGAGGACTTCACTAGAAATGTTATTTGCTTGTTTAAGTTGAGGAGTGAGTGTTTCCAGTTTTGAGACCATTTCTTCCTACTCTTAGACCACGATTTCTTTCTCCTATTCTATAGCCTATTAATGGCATTTGGCCACCAGGCACGTTTGTTTTTCCTTGAAGAGCTTGCTTTGGGTCTATCAGGTATGGCAGAGTCAATACAATTGTGCAGGTGCTTGTATAAAGCATTGGTGTATAACTCGGCATAGGTGTCTGTTCCATCAGTGGGGGGAGGGGCTATGAAGCTATTTATGCCATCATGTAAGAGGTCATAATTGGCTTTGGAGAAGTTTGTTAGTCTAGCTGTTGCTAAGGGGAGGGGTCTTGTGATATACTTACTTCTAGAGAGACTGACTTGTGGTCAGATCTCACCAGGGATGGCCACATACTGGGGGTGGCGCAGCAGTCTCCATGTTGGAAAGCACCAGGTCCAGGATGTTTGAGCCCTTTGTGGGTGTATCAGCCAGCTGATGCAGGGCATTGAAGTTAATAAAGTCCAGGAACCTATGGGCAAGTGAGTTATGACACGTATAATTTACCCAGTCTATGGACAGGTAATTAAAGTAATCCAAAACAAGGGTGTTTGGTTGTATCTTGATCTTACGTGATGGCATAAATAGCTTCATAGCCCCTCCCCCCACAGATGGAACAGACACTTATCAGCCAGAGTGAATGGCCTGATTCATGGAGGGGGTCCTATAGCTGGCAATGACCTGAAGAGGGTCTTACCTACAGTCAGTTGCACCTGAAGTAATTCAAGGGAATCGTGCTGTTTAACCAATCTGAAGGTGCATTTACGTTTAAAGAATAGTGACACACCACCTCCTTTAGTTCTCATGCCTTCAGTTTGTGACCTGAACGTGCGGAAAGAAATGTAACCTGGTATAGCTGAGGTACTCTCCGCAGCTTTAAACCAGGTCTCAGTGACTGAACAAATGTCAGCATCTTCCAGGGTGAGGACTGTTTCCAGTGAGTGCAGTCACTGATTTAAACTCCTAGTGTTTAGCAGGATAACCATGACATTGTTTTAGAGGGTATATTTATGTCAGGAATTTTGTTCTTGTGATATTGCCTAAAAAAGGCACTATGGGGATGGCAAAGCCTTAGCCAGTAACTGAAATCCCAGGGGTGACAGATGAAGACCAGCTCAGGCAAAGCATCAAGGTCTGTTGACCATGTCATCTCAGGAGGACAGACACTGAGTCCCCTTTGAATGACACCAGAACTAAGCCAATTGTTGAAATCAAACATTTTTTTGTTTGTATTGAGGTATTGTCCTAGGTGAAGGTAAAATGCTGCTTAGGGACATACCTGCCTGAGATATAATCCGAGAGCTCAGTCATGTCTCTTTTCATATAGTCCAGTGAGGTATATCTCAAGTCGTTCACACCAACATGGACTATGATAGAGTCATAACAGTGCCTGTTGTTGAGAAACTTGAGTGTGTATGTGATGTGGTGGATCCTGGCACCTGACAGACAGCTGACCGTGACCTTTTTCCTTATTCAACCTTGTGAGAGGGACATGTGTGTGCCTCACAACTGAGTCACCTATGACCAAGATGTTTGTTTTTGTGTTGTGCCTTAGGGGTTTGACTGGTGAGGCACTGGTGTATGATATATTATGTGTACTATGTTCTGCAGAGGATGTATTGTGTGAATCTTGCTTGTGTATGTGTTTGGGAGATCCCTATTTAGGTAAGCATCTTTTAAGGACCTCCACATACGTAGGTTTATGTGTTGCTGGTTTGGCAGGTACAGAAGGTGACATGTGTACGCTGACAACCTGCTTAGTATCCGACTGGTGAGAGACAGCCTGGATTATAGGCTCTTGATATAGATGCATCTCTCACATAATGAATTTGTGTGGACTAGAAGAAGTGGGTTGTCAGTGTACGAGGCAATTGCTACATTGCCTCAGGATGCCCATGTCTAGCAGGCTGGCTGAAGAAACTGTGGGAAATTGTCTGTCAATAATGCTAGGTAAGTTGGTATGGTCAGAAAACAGGGAGAGGGCAGGAAGGACAGGTAAAGTAGAAGACAGAAGAAGCAGACGAAAAATACAAAGGGCTAGTGGTAGGATCTGTGCTGCTATCACAGGAGTTTCACTGAATGTACCGCCTGTCATTGAGGGACAATCACCGATGGAGCACCAGCAGAGTAGTAATGGAAAACTTGCAGGTAAAAGTGTTTGTGTCTATAACCACCAAAAGTACCCACTGCTGCACTGCAGCGTGCGATGCACAAACACAGTGGTATACAGCAAACAAGCACAAACCAATCTAAACAAATTAGCCAATAAAAAGTTCAAACCTGAGCCCTGTTCCAGCAAACTTTAATCAGATGAGGTCTAAGTGCACTCTCCTGCCACTAGGGTGCAGGGGAACCTCTCCAACAAAAGATGGCCAGGTTTAGTGCTCAACTTATACAAAGAGAACTAGACTCAGCAGGTCTGAATCTAGTCTATGCTACAGCAAACAAAGTGCAACAATTTTAGAACAAAAAAACAGTTCAAATAAGCAGTGATATGGCAATAATCCAGTTCAAAAGTTCAACATACAGTGAAAAATTCTACTCAAGTTTTTCAGAGATCAGCAGATGGCTTCAATTTGTTATGCAGCAAATCAGAGCAAACAAATTAGCCAATTAGCCAGCAACCTTCACTCAGACAAGCTCTAACTTACCAATTACTGTAAAATGCTTTACTAAACACTGACTTACTTAAGTTGCACATGTACAGAAATGTTTTTATATGTAGTTTGCTCCTACCCACATTAGCTTTCAGGACACGTTCTCCAAATCCCCTGAGTAACTTTTTCAGTCATCACATGTCAGTGCATGGAGGCTGGATGAGAGAGACAAGACTGAGCAGCCATCTAGAACCAGGATGGGGCAGCCATCTAAAATATCATGTCAACACTATGGCAGAAGGCTGATTTATAGTCCCATGACTGAGCAGCCATCTAAAATATCATGTCAACACTATGGCAGAAGGCTGATTTATAGTCCCATGACTGAACAGCCATCTAAAATATCATGTCAACACTATGGCAGAAGACTGATTTATAGTCCCATGACTGAGCAGCCATCTAAAATATCATGTCAACACTATGGCAGAAGGCTGATTTAGAGTCCCATGACTGGGCAGTCATCTAAAAATATCATGTCAACACTATGGTAGAAGGCTGATTTAGAGTCCCATGACTGGGCAGTCATCTAAAACATCACATCAGTACTATGACAGGATGCTGACTTAGTCATATGACTGGGCAACCATCTAGAAGTTCACATCAGCACTATGACAGGAGGCTGAGTTACAGTCACAGGACTGGGCAGCCATCTAGAACAGTGCAAAACTATGGGGCACGGCTGGGTGAACATCACTGGACTGGGCGGCCATCTGGAGCATCACATCAGCATTATGGAGTGAAGCTGGATGAGAGTCACAGGATGGGGCTGCCATCTAGAACCAGGATGGGGCAGCCATCTAGAACCAGGATGGGGCCACCATCTAGAACCAGGATGGGGCAGCCATCTAGAACTAGGATGGGGCAGCCATCTAGAACCAGGATGGGGCAGCCATCTAGAACCAGGATGGGGCAGCCATCTAGAACACGGCATAAAGATGGGTGAGAGTTACAGGACTGGGCAGCCATCTAGGGACTACCTAAATGTGCTTCTGTGTATGAGCTTTGCTGTAGCTCAAAGCTAGTGGCATGTAGTCCACAAATGTTTTAAATATCCATGGCTTATCTATGGCATCTCCATAGAGACATTTCTCCAGAAATGGTTACTAGCAAATCCTCTCCTTCAGGAAGGAGAGTGACCAACAACCACTGAGCTTTGTCCCTCTAAATCATAGTCCTCAGTCTCTCCGAACTACTAACTTTCATTGCAGGTCAACAGGTGCAGCGAGGTAAGGCAACAAAGTAATTCCTAAATATTATCTTTCCATTCACTGTCCCTGCTGTTCTGTGACATTTGAAAACTCACTTTACTTTCCCTGCTGTTCTACGACATTGGAAGGCTTGGTTTACTCTCCCTGTTGTTCTACGACATTTGAAGGCTTGCTTTACTGTCCCTGCTGTTCTGCGACATTTAAAGGCTTGCTTTACTGTCCCTGCTGTTCTGCGATGCTTAAAGGTTTAGTTTACTGTCCCTGCTGTTCTATGACATTTAAAGGCTTGCATTACTGTCCCTGCTGTTCTGCGACATTTAAAGGCTTGGTTTACTCTCCCTGCTGTTCTATGACATTTGTAGGCTTGCTTTACTGTCCCTGCTGTTCTGCGATGCTTAAAGGTTTGGTTTACTGTCCCTGCTGTTTTTTAACATTTGAAGGTTTGGTTTACTCTCCCTGCTGTTTTTTAACATTTGAAGGTTTCCTTTACTGTTCCTGTTCTGCGACACTTGAAGGCTTGGTTTACTCTCCCTGCTGTTCTATGACATTTGTAGGCTTGCTTTACTGTCCCTGCTGTTCTGCGATGCTTAAAGGTTTAGTTTACTGTCCCTGCTGTTCTGCGACATTTAAAGGCTTGCTTTACTGTCCCTGCTGTTCTGCAATGTTTAAAGGTTTAGTTTACTGTCCCTGTGTTCTGTGACATTTGAAGGTTTGGTTTACTGTCACTGCTGTTCTGAAACATTTAAAGGCTTGCTTTACTGTCCCTGCTGTTCTGTGACATTTAAAGGCTTGCTTTACTGTCCCTGCTGTTCTGCAATGTTTAAAGGTTTAGTTTACTGTCCCTGTGTTCTGTGACATTTGAAGGTTTGGTTTACTGTCACTGCTGTTCTGCAACATTTGAAGGTTTGATTTGCTTTACTATCCCTGATGTTCTGTGATGTGAAGATTTTGTTTGCTTTACTGTCCGTGGTATTTTACGACATTTGAAGGCTGGTTTACTGTCCCTGCTGGTCTGCAACATTTGAAGGCTTGCATTACTGTCCCTGCTGTTCTGCGACATTTAAAGGCTTGCATTACTGTCCCTGCTGTTCTGCGACATTTAAAGGCTTGGTTTACTCTCCCTGCTGTTCTATGACATTTGTAGGCTTGCTTTACTGTCCCTGCTGTTCTGCGATGCTTAAAGGTTTAGTTTACTGTCCCTGCTGTTCTGCGACATTTAAAGGCTTGCTTTACTGTCCCTGCTGTTCTGCAATGTTTAAAGGTTTAGTTTACTGTCCCTGTGTTCTGCAATGTTTAAAGGTTTAGTTTACTGTCCCTGTGTTCTGTGACATTTGAAGGTTTGGTTTACTGTCACTGCTGTTCTACCACATTTGAAGGTTTGATTTGCTTTACTGTCCCTGCTGTTCTGTGACGTGAAGATTTTGTTGCTTTACTGTCCATGCTATTTTGTGACATTTGAAGGCTGGTTTACTGTCACTGCTGTTCTGCAGCATTTGAAGGTTTGATTTGCTTTACTGTCCCTGTGTTCTGTGACGTGAAGATTTTGTTGCTTTACTGTCCATGCTATTTTGTGACATTTGAAGGCTGGTTTACTGTCTCTGCTGTTCTGTGACATTTGAAGGCTTGGTTTACTGTTCCTGTGGTCCTGTGACATTTGAAGGTTTGGTTTAGTTTACTGCTCTGCTGTTCTGCGATATTTGAAGGCTTGGTTTACTGTTCCTGCTGTCCTGTAACATTTAAAGGTTTGGTTTGGTTTAGTTTAATGTCCCTGCTGTTCTATGACATTTGAAAGTTTGGTTTGCTTTACTGTCCTTGATGTTCTGTGACATCTGAAGGCTTGGTTTACTGTTCTTGCTGTCCTATGACATGTGAAGGTTTGGTTTACTGTCCTTGCTGTTCTGTGACATTTGAAAGTTTTGTTTAGTTTACTGTCCCTGCTGTTCTGTGATATTTGGAGGTTTGCTTTACTGTCCCTGTTGTTCTATGACATTTGAAGGTTTGGTTTGGTTTACTGTCCCTGCTGTTCTGCGACATTTGAAGGTTTGGTTTGGTTTACTGTCCCTGCTGTTCTGTGACATTTGAAGGCTTAGTTTACTGTTCCTGCTGTCCTGTAACATTTAAAGGTTTGGTTTGGTTTAGTTTAATGTCCCTGCTGTTCTGTGACATGTGAAGGTTTGGTTTACTGTCCTTGCTGTTCTGTGACATTTGACAGTTTTGTTTAGTTTACTGTCCCTGCTGTTCTGTGACATTTGAAGGTTTGCTTTACTGTCCCTGCTGTTCTGTGACATTTGAAGGTTTGGTTTACTGTCCCTGCTGTTCTGTGACATTTGAAGGTTTGGTTTACTGTCCCTGCTATTCTGTGACATTGGAAGGTTTGGTTTACTGTTCCTGCGGTTCTGTGACATTTGAAGGCTTGGTTTACTATCCCTGCTATTCTACGACATTTGAAGGCTTGGTTTACTGTCCCTGCTGTTCTGTGACATTGGAAGGCTTGGTTTGGTTTATGTTCCCTGCTGTTCAGTTACATTTGAATGTATGGTTTGGTTTACTGTCCCTGCTGTTCTGCAACATCTGAAAGCTTGGTTTACTGTTCCTGCTGTTTTGTGGCATTTGAAGGTTTGCTTTCCTGCCCCTGCTGTTCTGCAACATTTGAAGGCTTGGGTTACTTTACCTGCAGTTCTGTGACATTTGAAGATCTGGTTTACTGTCCCTGCTGTTCTGTGACATATGAAAGTGTGGTTTACTGTCCCCACTGCTCTACGACATTTAAATGCTTGGTTTACTGTCCCTGCTGTTCTGTGACATTTGAGGGCTTGGTTTACTGTCCCTGCTGTTCTGTGACATTTTTATTTATTTATATTTGTTGACTTGACGTAGGTCCATTTTCAGCGGCGGCCCGGGAGAAAAGCTCCACAGTTAAAATAAACAGACAGTAGGTACATTGGATTACATAGCGATTAACAATTTACATAGCAATTACTTACAACATATTTACAGATGAAGAACATAGTACATCAGTAGAAAACTAGAATCTTTATCTGTGAAGTACATAACAGACATTAACAAATGTTACAAGAAGAAGTTCGTGCTGTATAATAAGTACTGGCTTATGAGTATCCAAGCTTGCTATAATCAAGGTAGTGAGTGGAGTGGAAAGAAAGGTAGTGGTTGGATGGGGAGGGTGATATTAGAGTGGGAGTTGCAAGGGCATAGCCAGCATGTTTTTAGGTGCGCTTTTAGTAAAGTTTTGAAGTGGGTGCATGATGGTATGGAGGTAATTGTGGGTGGGAGTTCCATACTTTGGCTATGGTGCAAGAGAATAGTGCTTCACCAGCAGAGTTATTGGCTTTAGTGATTTGCAAGTGATTTTTGTTGCTGGATCTTAGTGGTCTGGTGGTGCAATAGGGTTGGAGTAGATTCTGGAGGGATGGGACATTTAGTGGATGATTTACTAGTTTTTGGGTGAGTGAGAGTTGATACCATTTAAGGAGGTGAGGGAGTTCAAGCCAGCCCAGTTCAGCAAGTGAGAGACAGTAGTGACTACAGTAGGATGCCCCTGTGGCGAATTTGGCGACTTTGTTGTAGCAGGTCTCTAGCTTGTTTAGATCGCATTGCCTTAGGTTGGTATATATAGGACAGGCATAAAGTAGGGTGGAGATAAGGTGGGAAATTGCTATTGAAATCTTTGCTGCTTTGGTGAGAAGTTGCTTGACTTTTTTTTATGATCAAGGATATGTGAATGTCAAATTTTAGTTTATTGTCTCCACTCCTAGCAATTTGGTGTGTTCAGTTGGGTATATAGTGGTGTTGTCTTTTGCTGTGATGTTAAAGTGAGAGTTGTTTTGAGTATGTTTAGTGGGTTGGAAGATGAGTAGTTTAGTTTTGTTTGGGTTGAGTACTAATTGGACATCGGATAACCAAGTTTCAACACAGGAAAAGGCTTCCTGTGTGACTTTTTGCAGTTTGGGTAGGGACTGGGCTGAGCAGATGATGGTTGCGTCATCTGCATACTGTATGAGTGTGCCATGTTTGGTGGCAGAGGCTAGATTATTGGTGAAAACAGAGAAGAGTAGGGGTCCAAGGATGGATCCTTGGGGAACCCCTATGGAGGCAGGTAGTAGGGGAGATATGTTATTCTGCCATACAATGGATTGTTGGCGGTCAGACAGGTAACTCTGAAACCAGTTGGTGACATTGTGAGAAGCATAGGTTACTGAGGACAGAGATGAGTTGTTTGTGTGGGACCATGTCAAATGCTTTAGATAGGTCTAGGAAAGTAGCAGAGGAGAGATAGCCATTGTTTTTATGCTGAAGAATAGTGTTAGTAAAGGACAGTAAGGCAGTGGTGGTGCTATCGTTTGGTCGGAAACCATGCTGAGTATTGGAAAGGAGGTTGTTAGTAAGGAGGTAGTCTGAGACCTGAGAGTGTATGCATCTCTCTAGTATTTTGGAGAGTGGAGAGAGAATAGCTTATGGGGCGGTAACTGGTTAGTTCTGTGGAGGGTCGGCCTTTGTGGAGGGGAATTATATGCGATACTTTCCGCAAGTGGGAACGTAACTTTCTGACAGAGATCGGTTAATCAAGATGGATACTGGGTAGGCCAGAGCATCAGCTGCGATTTGTAGGTATTCACTTGGGAGGTTGTCTGCTGCTAATCTGGTGGGCTTAAGTTTAGTTAAGAGTTTTTTTATGTTGGAGGTAGGTACAGGAGAAAAAGAGAAGGCAGTGGGGAGATTACTAGTTGAAGGTGTGGGTTGGAGGGGAGGGGGGTTGTGTTGTTTAGCTAGTGATAGTATGGTTTGGGTGAAGTGTGTGTTGAATGAGGTAACAATATTTTCTGAGGAGTGAGGGATGTTAGGAGGAGGGGTACTGACTTTACCTGGGTGGAGGATGGAGTTTATGGAGGACCAGAATTGTTTGGGGCTGTGTTGTGAGCAGTCTAGAGCAGACTGGTAGTATTGGGATTTGTCCTGTTTTATTAGCTTTTTGACTCTATTGCGTAGTTCTAGGAATGTTCGTCTAGCTGCGGGGGTTTTGGTTTTGCGCCAGTGCTCCCAGGCATTATCCCTGTTTTTCATTTCTGACTTAGTGGTTTTCTGTAGCCATGGGGAGGGTTGTGCTTTGATTCCGGAAAGTCTTATGGGGGCATGGTAATTAAGGATGCTCAGGAAGGTAGTATTAAAAAATTCAACTGCGTCATCAAGACTGAGGTATTTTAGAGGATGCCAGTTACATTCTTTGAGGGACGAGATGAATGTGAGTGGGTTAAAGTTTAGTTTTTTACGTATTTGACTGTAGATGACAGGTTTAGCTTGGTATAGCTATTTTTTGAGTAGGAATGTTGGGGAGTGATCACTGAAGCTATCTGATAAGCAGCCTGTTGTATATTACTGGGGCTCTTTAGTATCCAGTCCAGGGTAGTGTACTTGCTGGAGTTTTTATTTATCCTGGTTGGCGACTGGACTAGTTGGGTGAAGCCATGAAGGTTTACATGATGGGTTGGATGTCTGCCAGAACAGGATTGCCAGTCAATACTGAAATCACCTAAAATGATGTTTCTTGGGGGAGATGGTGGGTAGACCAGCTGAGGAGGTTTTCTAGTGGAGGGATGTTTTGGCCAGATGGGAAGTAGCATCCAATTATGTTGATGGTTTTGTTTTGGTTTATTTTGAGGTTGGTATATATTATTTCTTCATTGCCTATTTGTGGAGCTGATGATTTTAAGATCTGGATGTTTAGATGCTGTTTAAATATTATAGCTACACTGCCTCCTTTCTTGTTTAGCCGGTCTGCTCTTAGTATGCCATAACCTGTAGGGAGTATTTGCTCACTGGTAATGTGAGGTTTTAGCCAGGTTTCTGTCAGGATGACTATATCTGGGGAGTACAAGTCTATGGTGGCATGGAGTTCATGGACTTTGTTGGATATACTTCTAATATTTAGGCTTAGTAGAAGGAAGTCACTTGGCTTTCTATTGGCTGTAATATGGGAGAAGTTGTGGTTTCTAGTCTGATTATGAGGATTGGGGTTGGAGATGGTAGGGCCGGGGTTGGGGTGGATGTCTCCACTTAGGGCTAGTTTTGATATGCATGAGATTATTAGTTTTCTCAGTTTTTGAATGTGTTCGTTTATAAGGGAAACTTTATGATTGTGCTCTTTGGGTAATATGTATGGTGGGAGGGTTACTGTGTTAAGTTGTAGGGATGCTTTATGTTTGAGTAATATAGTTGGTAGAATATGTGGGGGGTGCATAGGGATGGTTCTTGAGTTGGTGGGAGGGGAGCTGAGTGAAGGTGAGACATGAGTGGTGGTGTGAGTAGTAGTACAGTGGTAGTGGTTGAGTGTTTTTGAAGGTTTTGGTTTACTGTCCCTGCTGTTCTACGATATTTGAAAGTTTCCTTTACTGCCCCTGGTGTTCTGCAATATTTGAAGGTTTAGTTTACTGTCCCTGCTGTTCTGTAACATATTAAGACTCTGATCTGTGACATTTGAAGGTTTGGTTTACTGCCCCTGATGTTCTGCGATATTTGAAGGTTTGCTTTACTGTCCCTGCTGGTCTGCAGGGATTTGAAGGTTTGGTTTACCGTCCCTGCTGTTCTGTGACATTTGAAGGTTTGGTTTACTGTCCCTGCTTTTCTGTGACATGTGAAAGTTTGCTTTGCTTTACTGTCCCTGCTGTTTTGCGACATTTGAAGGTTTAGTTTGCTTTAATGTCCATGCTGTTTTGTGACATTTGAAGGCTTGGTTTACTGTTCCTGCTGTCCTGCGACATGTGAATGTTTGGTTTGCTTTAGTATCCCTGCTGTTCTACGACATTTGCAAGCTTCCTTTACTATCCCTGCTGTCCTGTGACATTTGAAGGTTTCATTTACTGTCATTGCTGTTCTGCGATATTTGAAAGTTTGCTTTACTATTCCTGCCGTTCTGCAATATTTGAAGGTTCGCTTTACTGTCCCTAATGACCTGTGACATTTGAAGGTTTGGTTTGGTTTATTGTCCCTGCTTTTCTGTAACATTTGAAGGCTTGGTTTGCGGTCCTTGCTATTATGTGACATTTGAAGGTTTGGTTTGGTTTACTGCCCCTGCTGTTCTGCGCCATTTGAAGGCTTGTTTTACTATCCCTGCTGTACTGTGACATTTGAAGGCTTGTTTTACTATCCCTGCTGTACTGTGACATTTGAAGGCTTGTTTTACTATCCCTGCTGTACTGTGACATTTGAAGGTTTGGTTTACTGTCCCTGCTGTTCTGCAATATTTGAAGGTTTAGTTTACTGTCCCTGCTGTTCTGCAATATTTGAAGGTTTAGTTTACTGTCCCTGCTGTTCTACAACATTTGAAGGTTTAGTTTACTGTCCCTGCTGTTCTACAACATTTGAAGGTTTGGTTTACTGTCCCTGCTGTTCTGCAATATTTGAAGGTTTGGTTTACTGTCCCTGCTGCTGTGTAACATTTAAAGACTTGGTTTACTGTCTCTGATGGTCTGCAAGATTTCAGCGTAGAGTCAAACTGTAAACAAATCCAGGACTGTGGTTAAGGTTCCTGTGTTGCCCATATCATACTTGAATAGTTAGGTGGCTTCCTTGTTCACTGTGAGAGAGGGAACTCTGAGCAGCCTATCTGTCCCTGTATGAGTGGTCCCAGCCCAGCAACTTGTAGCTCATTGGCCATATTGGGCTAATTTCTATCCTTTTGTTCTCCCTGGTATAAAAATTGCTTAGCGTGGTTTTTGCACTTGTATACAGCTCAGCAAAGCTCCTCGTGGTGCCCTGCAGAGTCCTACAAGCAGCCGAGAGACAAAGAGAGACTTTGGAAGTGTTTAAGTATTGGTTCTTTCTTCTTGTATCCCTGAAATGCTAATTCCGCCGAAAACGCAGTTATTCAGTGCTTCTGTGGAATCCTACTGATATCTGCATTGCTTATTGTACTTAAAATTCATTGTTGCACTTTAAAAAGTTACTGTTTGTCGTTTTTGCTTGTATATCTGTAACATAGTTGTAGGCTACACACTCAAGTGCGCTAGCCTCCTCTGTGTATTTAGAGTTACTTAAGTTGCTGCACTTCTGTTATCTGTGAAAAAAGAAAAAATACAAAAAAATAATCTCCCTGCTTTCCTGCCTTTCTGTACTAGTCTAGTCCTGTTTTCAGGCTTTGCTGAATCCAGGACTGTGGTTAAGGTTCCTGTGTTGCCCATATCATACTTGAATAGTTAGGTGCCTTCCTTGTTCACTGTGAGAGACGGAACTCTGAGCAGCCTATTTTGCACATCGGGCAGCGCTGGTTAATCGTTCCACAAAGTCTACTCTTCACTTTTTCCCTTGGAACTGCTGTAACTCTCAAACTAAACACTCTATTCTCAATCTAAAACCCTGCACTTGCTCATATAAGCAATTTCTATAAGTTAAGCACTAATAATCTAAATAAGCACTACATCCTCAAATACTCCCCTTGAGTACTTTATCCCCTATTGGTCCTTTCTGATTCAGTTGCAAAGGAGTTCCCTATACTATTCTAGCATGTCGAAAGGTCAGTTGTCAGTTTCATCTCCAGTCCAGCTGGTGAATCTGGGAATCTTGAGGCAATGTTACAACTGCCTCATGTACACAGACAACCCTCTCCTCCTCCCAACAAGTACAAATATATGTGAGAGATACAACCATATAGCCAAACTGGAGGCTGAGCTCTCTCGACTCAGTACTAGCGTAACCAGTCAGGAGGGGTAGGTAACCACACACACCACAAATAGGAGTCTCACATAGTCCTACCACAACTGCAGACCAAACACATAAACACACAAAAACATGCTCGGAGGCTCTAAATAAAAATCTGCCAAAACAGCAGAGACCTCCAAAGCTGACACCCAAGCAACAGCTACCCTAAAACAAAACACAGGCAACACATAGCTCACAAAGTCAGTATGCCAAACAGCCACAGCCCTTAAGGCTCAACAACATACCTGATACACTTGTAATAGGTGACTCTATAGTCAGACACACTGACGTCCCGCTCACCAGGCTGAACAAAGAAAAGGTCATAGTGAGCTGCCCGTCGGGCACTAGAATCCGCCACATAACACAAGTACTCAGGTCACTCCAAAGCAAGTACAAATATAACTCAGTCATTGTCCATGCTGGTGTGAATGACCTGAGACGTACCTCCCTGGACTACATGAAAAGAGACAGAGGAGCTCTCTGATCATGTAGCCCAGACCGGTATGACCCTGACCTTGAGCAGCATCTTACCCTCACCAAGAATGATGCCTCAGTATAAAGACAAAATGATCAATTTCAACAACTGGCTTAAGTATTGGTGTCATTCAAAGGGGATCCAGTATCTGTCTGCCTGGGATGACATGCTCGACAAGCCACATTGCTTCGCAAGGGACGGCTTGCACCTGTCACCCCTGGGCTTTCGGATATTGGCAAAGGCTCTTGCCATCCCATAGTGCCTTTTTTAGGCAAGGCTCAAAAGACAAACCCACCTCCTTAGACAAAACAAGTAGAAAGAAACTAAGGGTAATGCCGCTCAACACCAGAAGTCTAAACCTCAAGATGCGCGCTCTCGAAGCCCTCCTCAGTATGGAGAACATCGATGTCTGTGCAGTGACAGAAACCTGGTTCAAGGCTCCCGAGAGCACCCCAGCACTACCAAGTTATACCTCATATCATGCTTTTCGGCCCCAAAATGCAGACCGAACCACAAAAGGAGGGGGAGTATCCATATTCATCAAGGACACCCACACCTCCAGGTTAGTGGCATTGCACAAAGCATCGGTCACCATCCATGTGCAACTAACAGTGGGCAAAACTGCCTTTCAGTTTGTAGCATGCTACAGACCACCCTCTCAAACTCAGGAACCCCACTCGGTCTTCCTGAAGACACTGGAGAATATGAAGGTCTCTCCAAACACCATCATACTGGGGGACATCAACTATCCAAACATAGACTGGGAGCATTACTCAAGCCCCAACACCCTAGCCCAGAGGTTCCTAGAATTCATAAACTTAAATGCTATGGAACAATTGGTCACCACTCCCAAAAGAGGTGAAAACATACTAGATCTGATTACCAACATGGGAACACAATGTTCCATACCAGAAGTATACCCCTCATTGGTAAGATCAGATCATAAATTAATCTCACTAGAAATCCATATCCCGCCCCCACCCCCAGCACAAAAGACCACAGTGAAGAACTTCTCAAAAGCTAACTTCACACTTCTTAAAACCAAAGTGGAATCCTTCAAGGCCCCCAGGCCAATGGAAACCATGGCCCTATCTGCTGAATCCTTTATAAATGCATTCTATGGACACCTTCAGGAATGCATGGATCATGCAATCCCAAATAAAACCAAGACCTATTCCCCCAAAGGCAGGCTTCCTGTCTGGTGGACCCCAGCCATAAATAAGCTATACAACAGAAGGAGGAAGCTACTACATGATACAGCAAAATCCCTAAAAGGGAAGGCATCTCTGATCAGTACTAGCAAAAAACTACGATCACTCATAAAAACATCCAAGGCCACTTTCGAGAGAAAAATTGCACAAGCAACAAAAAATAATCATAAGGCTTTCTTTAGTTATGTTAGAAACCTGGGTGGCAACTCCCAGATATGCTCAGAGATAGTCCATAATAACAAAAATTACACTGAACCCTCAGACATTGCCAACATCCTGGCAGACAGGTTCAGTGCAAACTTCTCCCCCCCCCCCCAAAAGGACAAATATCTATCCCAGCAGAGTGCCGCCTCCCTGACATCTCAGATACCCAGGTGAGAGCCGCCCTCTCCAAAG
Organism: Protopterus annectens; assembly: GCF_019279795.1. Classification (NCBI taxonomy): domain Eukaryota; kingdom Metazoa; phylum Chordata; order Ceratodontiformes; family Protopteridae; genus Protopterus; species Protopterus annectens. The sequence continues at coordinate 869,935,533 of NC_056750.1, read as the reverse complement.
CAAAAAACACAGCATCAATGGGACCGGACGGTGTCCCAGGCTGCGTGCTACATGAACTCCAAGAAGAGCTATACCCTCACATAAAGCTGCTATTCAGTCTTAGCCTTACTACAGGATATGTACCCAAAGAATGGCGTACAGCAACAGTGGTCCCACTCCACAAAGGAGGCACCTCTACGGACCCTGGAAACTACTGCCCCATAAGCCTGACTAGCCTGGTCTGCAAAGCTATGGAAAGGATAATTATGGAGCTCATAAACAAAGACATTGGGGACCTACAGACACTGGATCCTACCCAATTCGGCTTTGTCAAGGGCAGATCCTGCCTCCTGAACCTGGTAGATTTCTTTGAAACAGTCACCAAGGCCATTGATGAGGGTAAGGTGGTCCACACAGCCTACCTAGACCTTGCAAAAGCCTTTGGCACAATACCCCACTCGGGCATCGTAGACAAACTCTCCAGCCTAAATATAAACCCTTATGTCATAAGATGGGTTGCAAACTGGCTCAAGGACAGAACCCACATGGTCAGAATTGTTGGAGCCATGTCAGACTCTAAACCAGTTACAAGTGGCATCCCACAGGGCTCAGTCCTGGGACCTCTCTTATTCGGAATATATTTTTTCTGAGGTACAGGCTAACACGGGAGGACTGTGGTTGACCAAGTTCGCAGATTACTGCAAACTGGGCGCCATAACTGACTCTCCAGCTGACACAAGCATCCTCCAAAAGGGTCTCACAGAGACGGATAACTGGTGCCAGAGCCATGGCCTTAAACTAAACGCCAAAAAGTGTATAGTTATACCCTTTGGCAAAAACAAAGTGCCCACAAATTACCACATAGGAGGTAATCCATTAAGTACAGAAGAAGCAATTAGGGACCTGGGGACCAAGTTGATAGTAACTTCTCCTTCGACAACCACATTTTCAAAGTGGTTAGGAAGACCTTCTATATAGCCCACTTTATCATGAAAGGATTCACATCTAGATCAAGGGAGGTCATTGTGCCCCTTTACTCATCCCTCTTCAGGCCCATAACTGAGTACAATGTCCCATTTGGGATGTACCTTACCCAACACCTGCAGCAACTAGAAAGACCCCAAAAGTACCTCACTAAGAGGATCAAGGGACTCAAACAGATGCTGCTTGGCTAAAGAAACTCCAGCTCTACTTAGTTGCATACCGCCTACTCAGAGGTGATCTATGCCTGACGTACAAAGCCATGTCCAACCCTGAATTAATGGACATGCTCCACCTCAGAAAATCCAAATCCCTTAGAGATACACGATTGAGGGACTTGAACCTCAGCACAGAAATAAATAGGACATGCTGGAGGGACAGATTCATAACCCAGGGGTTCTCTTCACTCTGGAATAGAATCAAATAACAAATATTGTTTTTAGGATGTTTTAGCTGTCTTTTTCATGTATATTTATGTATTTTTTGTATATGTACATATGAATTTGAGTAAGTCAATAGGAAAGTGTATATACATTTTTACACAACTGTTTATACAATTTTTAGGTACATGTGTTATAGAAATGAGAATTGTACCAGATGATATGGTGTCATGTGAGGTGACTGAACATGTGACTATGAATCTGGTTTTAAATATGGCTACCATTCTTTTAACTAGTGTCTGATGAAGTTAAGTGTAAGAATACTTGACGAAAGCACTAACTATAAAAGTTTAAGAATTACTGTTGCCTGCCTATTTTTGTTGTATTTCAGTGGTCTGCAAGATTTGAAGGTTTGGTTTACCATCCCTGCTATTCTGTGACATTTGAAGATTTGGTTTGCTTTACTGTCCCTGCTGTTCTGCAACATTTGAAGGCTTGGTTTACTGTCCCTGCTGTTCTGCAACATTTGAAGGCTTGGTTTACTGTCCCTGCTGTTCTGCAACATTTGAAGGCTTGGTTTACTGTCCCTGCTGTTCTATGACATTTGAAGGTTTGGTTTGGTTTACTGTCCCAGCTGTTCTGTGACATGTGAAGGTTTGGTTTGCATTACTGTTCCTGCTGTTTTGAGACATATGAAGGAGTAGTTTACTGTCCCCACTGTTCTGTGCCATTTGAAGGTTTGGTTTACTGTCCCTGCTGATCTGCGACATATGATGGTTTGGTTTGCTTTACTATCCCTGCTGTTTTGCGACATTTGAAGGTTTGGTTTACTGTCCCTGTTGTTCTCTGACATTTGAAAGTGTAGTTTACTGTCCCCTGCTGTTCTGCGACATGCGAAGGTTTGGTTTGGTTTACTGTCCCTGCTGTTTTGCGACATTTGAAGGCTTGGTTTACTATCCCTGCTGTTTTGCGACATTTGAAGGTTTGGTTTACTGTCCCTGTTGTTCTCTGACATTTGAAAGTGTAGTTTACTGTCCCCTGCTGTTCTGCGACATACGAAGGTTTGGTTTGGTTTACTGTCCCTGCTGTTTTGCGACATTTGAAGGCTTGGTTTACTGCCCCTGCTGTTCTGCGCCATTTGAAGGCTTGTTTTACTGTCCCTGCTGTTCTGTGACATTTGAAGGTTTGCTTTACTGTCCCTGCTGTTCTGTGACATTTGAAGGTTTGGTTTACTGTCCCTGCTGTTCTGTGACATTTGAAGGTTTGGTTTACTGTCCCTGCTGTTCTGTGACATTTGAAGGTTTAGTTTACTGTCCCTGCTGTTCTGTGACATTTGAAGGTTTGCTTTACTGTCCCTGCTGTTCTGTGACATTTGAAGGTTTGCTTTACTGTCCCTGCTGTTCTGTGACATTTGAAGGTTTGGTTTACTGTCCCTGCTGTTCTGTGACATTTGAAGGTTTGGTTTACTGTCCCTGCTGTTCTGCGATATTTGAAGGTTTGGTTTACTGTCCCTGCTGTTCTGTGACATTTGAAGGTTTGCTTTACTGTCCCTGCTGTTCTGTGACATTTGAAGGTTTGCTTTACTGTCCCTGCTATTCTGTGACATTTGAAGGTTTGCTTTACTGTCCCTGCTGTTCTGTGACATTTGAAGGTTTGGTTTACTGTCCCTGCTGTTCTGTGACATTTGAAGGTTTGGTTTACTGTCCCTGCTGTTCTGTGACATTTGAAGGTTTGGTTTACTGTCCCTGCTGTTCTGTGACATTTGAAGATTTGGTTTACTGTCCCTGCTGTTCTGTGACATTTGAAGGTTTGCTTTACTGTTCCTGCTGTTCTGTGACATTTGAAGGTTTGGTTTACTGTCCCTGCTGTTCTCTTGACATTTGAAGGTTTCGTTTACTGTCCCTGCTGTTCTGTGACATTTGAAGGTTTGCTTTACTGTCCCTGCTGTTCTGTGACATTTGAAGGTTTGGTTTACTGTCCCTGCTGTTCTGTGACATTTGAAGGTTTGGTTTACTGTCCCTGCTGTTCTGTGACATTTGAAGGTTTGGTTTACTGTCCCTGCTGTTCCGTGACATTTGAAGGTTTGGTTTACTGTCCCTGCTGTTCCGTGACATTTGAAGGTTTCGTTTACTGTCCCTGCTGTTCTGTGACATTTGAAGGTTTGCTTTACTGTCCCTGCTGTTCTGTGACATTTGAAGGTTTGCTTTACTGTCCCTGCTGTTCTGTGACATTTGAAGGTTTGGTTTACTGTCCCTGCTGTTCTGTGACATTTGAAGGTTTGCTTTACTGTCCCTGCTGTTCTGTGACATTTGAAGGTTTGGTTTACTGTCCCTGCTGTTCTGTGACATTTGAAGGTTTGCTTTACTGTCCCTGCTGTTCTGTGACATTTGAAGGTTTGGTTTACTGTCCCTGCTGTTCTGTGACATTTGAAGGTTTGGTTTACTGTCCCTGCTGTTCTGTGACATTTGAAGGTTTGGTTTACTGTCCCTGCTGTTCAGTGACATTTGAAGGTTTGCTTTACTGTCCCTGCTGTTCTGCGATATTTGAAGGTTTGCTTTACTGTCCCTGCTGTTCTGTGACATTTGAAGGTTTGCTTTACTGTCCCTGCTGTTCTGTGACATTTGAAGGTTTGGTTTACTGTCCCTGCTGTTCTGCGATATTTGAAGGTTTGCTTTACTGTCCCTGCTGTTCTGCGATATTTGAAGGTTTGCTTTTCTGTCCCTGCTGTTCTGTGACATTTGAAGGTTTAATTTAATGTCCCTGCTGTTCCGTGACATTTGAAGGTTTGCTTTTCTGTCCCTGCTGTTCTGTGACATTTGAAGGTTTAGTTTAATGTCCCTGCTGTTCTGCGATATTTGAAAGTTTGCTTTACTGTCCCTGCTGTTTTGCGATATTTAGGTTCATACTCTGCTATCTGCCCTAGGGCATTTATAAGCCTAGCCAGAGTGTGTTTGGCTTTCGCCACCCATTTTAAATTAATTTTGCTATGCCCTTTTTCGAGGTTAGTATACTGTGCCTCTGTCTAACAGTGACACAGAAGTGATACCCGGGGTAAACCTACAATCCCCCATCCACTCATCAAGATTCCTCTTGAAGAGAGTCAATGAGGGACTCTGCCTAACCTGGACTAGGATTTTATTCCAGAGTGAAGGGAGCCTCTGGGTTATGAATCTGTCCCTCCAGCATGTCCTATTTATTTCAGTGCTGAGGTTCAAGTCTCTCGAGCGCGTAGCTCGATGGGATTTGGATTTTCTGAGGTGCAGCATGTCCATGAATTCCTGGTTGGACATGGCTTTATACGTCAGGCACAGATCGCCTCTGAGCAGGCGGTATGCCACTTAGTAGAGCTGGAGTTTCTTTAACCGGGCAGCATATGGCATCTGTTTGAGCCCTTTGATCCTCTTGGTGAGGTCCTTTTGGGGTCTTTTCAGTTGCTGCAGGTGTCTGGTAAGGTACATCCCAAAAGGGGCATTGTACTCAATTATGGGCTTAATGAGGGATGAGTAAAGAGGCACGATGACCTCCCCTGATCTAGATGTGAATCCCTTCATGATTAGGTAGGCTATATAAAATGTTTTTCTAACCACTTTGGCCACATGGTTGTCAAATGAGAGATTGCTATCAACTTGGGTCCCCAGGTCCCTAATTACTTCTTCCTTGCTTAATGGATTACCACCTATGTGGTAATTTGTGGGCACTTTGTTTTTGCCAAAGGGGATGACTATACACTTTTTGGCGTTTAGCTTGAGGCCATGGCTCTGGCACCAGTTGTCTGTTTCTATGAGGTCCTTTTGGAGGATGCTTGTGTCGGCTGGAGAGTCGATTATGGCGTCCAGTTTGCAGTCATCTGCGAACTTGGTCAGCCATAGTCCTTCCGTGTTGGCCTGTACCTCCGAGAAATATATATACCGAACAAGAGAGGTCCCAGGACTGAGCCTTGTGGGACGCCACTTGTAACTGGTTTGGAGTCTGACATGGCTCCAGCAATTCTAACCATGCAGATTCTGTCCTTGAGCCAGTTTGCAGCCCATCTAGTGACATAGGGGTTTATATTTAAGCTGGTGAGCTTATCCATAATGCCCGAGTGGGGTATTGTATCAAAGGCTTTTGCGAGGTCCAGGTAGGCTGTGTGAACCACCTTCCCCTCAATGGCCTTGGTGACTGTTTCAAAGAAATCGACCAGGTTTAAGAGGCAGGATCTGCCCTTAACAAAGCTGAACTGGGTAGGATCCAGTGTCTGTAGGTCCGCAATATCTTTATTTATGAGGTCCATGATGATCCTTTCCTTAGCTTTGCAGACCAAGCTAGTCAGGCTTATGGGGCGATAGTTTCCAGGATCCGTTGAGGCACCATCTTTGTGGAGAGGGACCACTGTTGGTGTATGCCACTCTTTGGGTACATATCCTGTGGTAAGGCTGAGATTGAACAGTAGTTTTATGTTTGGGTTTAGCTCTTCTTGGAGTTCATGTAGGACGCAGCCCGGGACACCGTCTGGTCCCACTGATGCTGTGTTTTTTGCTTTGGAGAGGGCAGCTCTTACCTGAGCATCTGAGATGTCAGGGGGGCAGCACTCTGCTGGGATAGATATTTGCCCTTTTGGTGGGGGGGGGGGGGGGTTTGCGCTGAACCTGTTAGCTAGGATGTTGGCAATGTCTGTAAGTTCAGTGTATTTTTTGTCATTTTGGACTAATTCTGAGCATATCTGGGAATTCTCACCCAGGTTCCTAATATAACTAAAGAAAGCCTTGTGATTATCCTTAGTGTCCTGTGCAATTTTTCTCTCGAAGCTGGCCTTAGAAGATTTTATGAGTGCCCGTAGTTTTTTTGCTAACACTGATCAGAGATGCCTTCCCTTTTTGGGATTTTTCTCTGTCATGTAGTAGCTTCCTCCTTCTATTGTATAGTTTGTTTATGGCTGGGGTCCACCAGACAGGACGTCTGCCTTTGGAGGATTGGGTCTTGGTTTTATTTGGGATTGCATGATCCATGCATTCCTGAAGGTGTTCATATAATGTGTTTATAACGGATTCTGCGGTCTGGGCTGTATTTTCCACAGGCCCGGGGGCTTTGAAGGATTCCACCTCGGTTTTGAGGAGTGTGAAATTTGCTTTAGAGAAGTTTTTCACTGTGGTTTTCTGGGCAGGGGGTGGGGTTGGGATGTGAATATCCAGTGAGATTAGTTTATGGTCAGATCTTACCAGTGAGGGATACACTTCTGGTCTGGAGCATAGAGTCCCCATGTTGGTGATGATCAGGTCCAGTATGTTTTCCCCTCTTGTGAGTGTGGTAACAAGTTGTTCCATAGCATTTCAGTTTATAAATTCTAGGAACCTTTAAGCTAGGGTGTTGGAGCTAGAGTAATGCTCCCAGTCTATGTTTGGTTAGTTGAAGTCGCCCAATACAATGGTGTTTGGAGAGACCTTCATATTTTCCAGTGTTCTCAGGAAGGCCGAGTGGGGTTCCTGGGTTTGGGAGGGTGGTCTGTAGCAGGCTATAAACTGGAAGGCAGTTTTACCCACTGTTAGTTGCACATGGATTGTCTCTGATGCTTCGTGCTGTGCCACCAACCTGGAAGTGTGGGTATCTTTGACGAATATTGATACTCCCCTTCCTTTTCTGGTTCGGTCCAAGTTTTGGGGCCGAAAAGCATGGTATGCGGTATAACCTGGTAGTGCTGGGCTGCTCTCGGGAGCACTGAACCAGGTTTCTGTTACTGCACAGATATCGATGTTCTCTATGCTAAGGAGAGTTTCGAGTGCATGCATCTTGAGGTTTAGAATTCTGGCGTTGAGTAGCATTACTCTTAGTTTCTTATCCCTTGTGATACCTATGGAGGTGGGTTTGTCTTTTGAGCCTTGCCTAAAAAAGGCACTATGGGGGTAGCAAGAGCCTTTGCCAATATCCGAAAGCCGAGGGGTGACAGGTGCAAGCCGTCCCTAGTGAAGCATCGTGGCTTGTCGAGCATGTCATCCCAGGCTGACAGGCATTGGATCCCCTTTGAATGACACCAATACTTAAGCCAATTGTAGAAATTAATCATCTTGCCTTCATATTGTGGCATCATTCTTGGTGAGGGTAAGATGCTACTCAAGTTCAGGGTCATACCGGCCTGGGCTACATGCTCAGAGAGCTCCTCTATGTCTCTTTTCATGTAGTCCAGGGAGGTATGTCTCAGGTCATTCACACCAGCATGACGATGGAGTCACCTATTACAAGTGTATCAGGTGTGTTGTTTAGCCTTAAGGGCTGTGACTGTAGGCACACTGGCTTTGTGAGCTATGTGTTGAACGTGTTTTGTTTTGGGGTAGCGGTTGCTTGGGTGTCTGATTTGGAGGTCTCTGCTGTTTAGGCAGATTTTTATTTAGAGCCTCCGAGTATGTTTTTGTGTGTTTATGTGTTTGGTTTGCTGTCGTGGTAGGTGTATGTGCGACTGGAATTGTAGTGAGTGTGGTTTCCTTCTCCTCCTGACTGGTTGCGCCAGTACTGAGTTGAGAGAGCTTAGCCTCCAGTTTGGCTATATGGTTGCATCTCTCACATGTGTTGGAATTTGTTGGGAGGAGGAGAGGGTTGTCTGTGTATATGAGGCAGTTGTAACATTGCCTCAAGATTCCCAGATTCACCAGCTGGACCGGAGAGGAGATTGAGAACTGACCTTTGGACATGCTAGAATAGTATTGGGAATTCCTTTATAATTGAAAAAAGGGCCAATGGGGAACAAGGTACTCAAGGGGAGTTTGTGAGGGTGTAGTGCTTTTAATTTTTTAGTGCTGACTTATATAATTGCTTTAGTGAGCAAGTTACAGGTAACTTAAATGCAAAAATGACAAACAGTAACTTTCTTTCAAGTGAAACAAGGAAATAAGTACAGTAAGCAATGCATATATCACTAGGGATCCACAGAAGCGCTGAAAAGCCACGTTTTAGGTGGAATTAGCATTTCAGGGAAACAACAAGCATACAAACAAAGCTAGATTCAGCAGGCCTGGATCTAGTCTATGCTACAGCAAACAAGGTGTACCAGTTTCAGTAAGAAACAGTTCAAATATGCAGGCACTATAAGCCTTTAACCAGAAATTCCCAGCTCAGAAGGGCAGAGTCCAGCCTCTCCTCCCACAAGAGTGCAGACCACGAACCTTCTTAATGTAAAATAACTGGCCTGAAGCCCAAGTGCTTAAACCAGAACTAATACACTTTTAGAATAACAGACACTGAGCCCTCAATCAGCAGATCCCAACTTAAAAGGATGTAAGCTACCTGTTCTGCCACAACAGTGCAGGCCACAAACCTTCCTAATGTAAAACAACTGGTCTGAAGCCCAAGTGCTTAAACTAAAAGGCTTAGAATGAGTTACACCAAGCAGTAATAAATACAACTGAGTACTTTTAAGATGACGCAAAAGCAAAATAAAGTAGGAAGAAACACAAATACAGTAAAAGCAGATAATTTTTTTTTTCAGTGAGCAAATGAGATGGGCCCAGGAGGAGTATCCAAGTGCAAATTTACAAGAGGGGCGGACAGTTTCAAAGCCACCAAGATTAACCTACTGAAAAACAGTCACAACTTCCAGCTAGATATTGATCAATGCAACACAAACAAATTACTTTAAATCGTGTATTATTTGATAAAAGTGCAGATAAAAATTTACTTAGCTTCACTTATGCGTTCAGTTGATTGCATGCAGGTCTTAGCCGGCCAAAGCTCACAGTTTAAACAGAAAATAATTCACTGTACCACTTGTATAAGACAGAAACTGAATAACAATGAAGGAAACTACCCCCACTTATAACTGGCTATGCAGGTTTTTTAACAAGCCTTAACTGAAAATACCACTTGTATAAGACCTACTGAAAAACAGAGTCACAACTTCCAGCTAGATATTGCTCAGTGCAAGTTTGCTTTACTATCCCTGCTGTTCTGCGATACTTGAAGGTTTGCTTTACTGTCCCTGCTGTTCTCTTGACATTTGAAGGCTTGGTTTACTGTCCCTGCTGTTTTGGGACATTTGAAGGTTTAGCTTACTGTCCCTGCTGTTGTGTGACATTTAAACACTTGGTTTACTGTCCCTGCTGTTCAGTGACAGATGTAGGTTTGGTTGAATTTACTGTCCCTGCTGTTCTATGACATCTGAAGGCTTGGTTTACTATCCCTGCTGTTCTGCTACATTTGTAAGCTTGAGTTTGGTTTAATTTACTGTCCCTGCTGTTCTATGACATCTGAAGGCTTGGTTTACTATCCCTGCTGTTCTGCTACATTTGCAAGCTTGAGGTTTGGTTTAATTTACTGTCCCTGCTGTTCTATGACATCTGAAGGCTTGGTTTACTATCCCTGCTGTTCTGCTACATTTGCAAGCTTGAGGTTTGGTTTAATTTACTGTCCCTGCTGTTCTATGACATCTGAAGGCTTGGTTTACTATCCCTGCTGTTCTGCTACATTTGCAAGCTTGAGGTTTGGTTTAATTTACTGTCCCTGCTGTTCTATGACATCTGAAGGCTTGGTTTACTATCCCTGCTGTTCTGCTACATTTGCAAGCTTGAGGTTTGGTTTAATTTACTGTCCCTGCTGTTCTATGACATCTGAAGGCTTGGTTTACTATCCCTGCTGTTCTGCTACATTTGCAAGCTTGAGGTTTGGTTTAATTTACTGTCCCTGCTGTTCTATGACATCTGAAGGCTTGGTTTACTATCCCTGCTGTTCTGCTACATTTGCAAGCTTGAGGTTTGGTTTAATTTACTGTCCCTGCTGTTCTATGACATCTGAAGGTTTGGTTTACTATCTCTGCTGTTCTGCAACATTTGAAGGCTTGGTTTACTGTCCCTGCCGTTGTGTGATATTTAAAGGCTTGGTTTACTATCCCTACTGTTCTGCGACATTTGAAGGCTTGGTTTACCGTCCCTACTGTTCTGCGACATTGGAAGGCTTGGTTTACTGTCCCTACTGCTCTGCGACATTTGAAGGTTTAGTTTACTATCCCTGCTGCTCTGTGATATATGAAGGTTTGGTTTACTGCCCCCCACAGTTCTATGACATTTGCAGGATCGGTTTGGTTTAATACCCCTGCTGTTCTGTGACATGTGAAGGTTTGGTTTACTGTTCCTGCTGTCCGACATTTGAAGGTTTGGTTTGCTTTACTATCCCTGCTGTTCTGCGACATTTGAAGGTTTGCTTTTTTATCCCTGCTGTTCTGCAGCATTTGAAGGTTTGGCTTACTTTACTATCCCTGCTGTTCTGAGACATTTGAAGTCTTGGTTTACTGTCCCTGCTGTTCTGCGACATTTAAAGGTTTGGTTTACTGTCCCTGCTGCTCTACGACAGTCGCTAATAAAGTGACGTGTAACCCTGACAAAACCACAGAATTGTCCAAACACTGCATCAGAACTTATGAAAACTTTAAAAGGAATGGTAGGCTATCAGTTATTCTGCTGTCTGACTTCCTGTTGCTATATGGCTTTTGTCAACACAAGTCTAATGCAGTCCACCTACATTGTAAGAAATATTAAATTAAAAATCAATCTTCGCACATAAAATAAGGCATATTCATTTGTTCCATCTTGAGAAGTACAGCTGTAACTGGTGATCGCTCTCAGGAAAGTTGCATGTGGCAGGAACAAGATGATAACTAATGTGGGTTCACCCATGTATGTTACACTTGTGTGTCAAGAACCACTATCAAAGCTTGTACCAAAAGCCTTCCTGTAAGTCTCAGTGTCCAGAGCATCAGGCATCTGTTCCTACATAAACAGTTCATATTTCTGTATTACCCCTCAACACACACACACACACACACACACACACACACACACACACACACACACACACACACACACACACACACACACACACACGCACGCACGCACAAACAAAACCATTTTTTGCAACCTAATGTGTAACCATTAAAAAATGCTAAGTTGATACATGTTGAGATTCCCAGTATCTAAAACGACTCTCTTCACAGCACAAATCAAGCTGAAATGCAAATAAAATTCTTTAAAATGCCCTCATGTATTCATTATACATACATTTGACAACAGAAAAAAAACAAACAAGTGTTTCATATGGAATCATTACAGGAAATAATCATGATTTTTCTGTGAATCTGTCTGTCAGATCTGTATTTACATACTCGGGTGCCTTTAAACTGTTGTGTACAAAATGCCCTACTAAGGCCAGATATAACTTTTGTCCCTGCAAAGGGAACGTGTGTCCAGTGGGACTGCGGTTAACTAATGGGTTTCATCATCATTCTTGTTACACGAGAAGAAAGCAAAACTTACGGTCGAGTCCAACATCGTGGAAAGTGACAATAACAGGACGGCGCCCTCGAGGAGAGCCATGGGTAGTGGCATGAACAGTTCCAAAAGGAGTCTCGATGTTGTGTTCCTGGAAGGAAACAAACATTTAAGTTATAAAAATTTGCAGTTACAATACAACTGCTTGACATACTTATATTCCTATCAATCACTGGCCTGTCAAGTTCCCAAAATATCATCTAAAATATGATTTTACGTCAGTACACTGCAGCAGCTGAAAACAAATGCATCGATAAGTACTGTTTTTACACTGGTATACATAGGAAATGGCAATGTTTACTTAGCTATTTGTTAATAATTGTTACATACACTGAGTTACATAGGATTAGTTTCAGTTGTGAACTTGAGCAGAACCGGGCAAAAAACTTTAACTCAAATTAAAGACACTTTAGCCAGCCTAAGCTACAAATAAGCACTGATGTTGAATGTTAACAAGAAAACAGCAAGCACTAACGGCCAGCTGTGTGAGTGCTAACATTAAGTTTAGGCTACTGAGAAGTGCTCTGAGCCTCAACAACATAGGTGTGGTTGTCTCATTGTCTGGGAATGGTCAGGTACTGTTCTATAGTGCCCATCTTAGTACATGTTATCATCTACTTGTGTTATTAAACAGCTGGAATATGACCATTCTCAGTTGTGAGCTAAACCAGCAGCTTGAGAGAGCAGACACTACTGAATTAGAACTAGGAGATTGTCCAGATCTGGTCAGAAATTATATAATAGGTACCGGAGCTTTATTTACAAAATCCTAAGCAAAGCAGTTTGTCTCCAAATAGGATGATAAATTGCCCTATTAACATTCAGGTAATTTCAGATACTGAAATTACATTTGATTATATTGAGAAAAAAAACTATGCAAACCGGAACCAAGCAAAGCATTGGGAGGAGACGGAATCAGTGATGATCCGAGATGATCCGAGCGCACGTCTGCGTGAACTTACAGTACCATTATTTATTATTTATTTATTTTACATTGGTTGACCGGGATAGTCCGACTGGATGCATGTCCATTTTCAGCGGAGGTCCGTGGAGAAAAGCTCCAAGGGTAAGCAGATACAGCATTACATAATACCAGCATTACATATTACAGACTATTTACAGAGATTACATAAGTAAGCAAGTTAAACAAGTTCCACAGGTTACAGTTAGTCCTGAGCACAAGTCAGGATTAAATTAAATTACACAGTAAACTGGTTAACAGGTTTTTACACATTCTAGAGAGAGTTAGCCAGGCTTGATACATTGACATAGCCAGTTAAGTGACAAATGTTGTTTGAGTCTAGTTTTAAATTGACCCAAGGTGGAAAGTAAGGTAATATCAGCTGGAAGAGAGTTCCAGAATCTATTTACAGAGTTTGCAAAGACAGAATCACCGGCTGTGTTATTAATTTTGCTCGTCTGAATTAGTAGTTTGTTAGAGGATCGAAGTGGTCTAGGATTGTTATAGGGGGTGATAATATTTTTAAGTGCAGGAGTATTGTCCGGATTATAGAGGATTTTATAGGCCATAATCAGTTGATTATACTGGATTAGGCTGGGCAGTTCAAGCCACCCAAGCTGATTTAGATTGATGCAATGATGTGTCCTAAAAGGCAGCCCAGTGGCAAACCTGGCAATGTGGTTGTAGCAAATTGAGAGTTTGTTAAGGACAGTCTTGTTTAAATTCGAGAGTAAAGGGGATACATACAGAAGGGCTGAAAGAAGGTGAGAGCGAGCTATGGCAATTTTAGCTGGAGGGGTTAGGAAGGCTTTTATTCTGTAAAGTGACCCTAGTTTTTATTGATGGTTTTGATAGTTTAGTTAACGTGTAGGTCAAATTTTAGATTATTGTCTATGATGACACCCAATAGTTTTGTTTACATCTGTTAATCATGTCATTTAAATATGGGAGATTTCTCAAGATTAGAGACTTGCACTTGTTAAACCCACCCCTAAGGGAAAGGGTAATAGGACAAACCTAGTCCAGGTTATGGTGGGTAAGACCCCCATTCAAGTCCTAGCCAGCTATAGATCCCCCTCCATGGGTCACGACACCCACAAAGTCTACTTAACCAAACTGAAGACAATCCAAATTTTACTTAACACACTGGATATAGGGGATTTCAATTATCCCACCGTCAACTGGGAAACCTACTCTAGCCCAAACTCAACAGCACAAAAATTCCTTGGCTTTGTGAATTCTAGTCCCGTGGAGCAAATTGCCCATACCCCGACAAGAGGAACAAACATTCTAGATCTGGTCCTCACCAACATGTCAAACAGGTGCACTGCCACAACTGTTGGACCTTCATTAGTTAAAACTGACCACAAATCAGTCACCTTCGAGCTGGCATTAACACCAGAACTCACGAAGGGTGAAATCAGATTAAAAAACTTCACCAAGGCAAACTATACCATCCTAGGTGAAGGTATAAATGCATAACAAGCCCCACACCAAGCTGAAAGCGTTAACTGCACCAAACCATACAGTAATGCCCTGTACAATCACTTGCATAAGCAGATAAACTTGGCTGTACCACATAGAATCAAAGCCAAGAGCCCCAAGTAAAATCGAGCTGCCATGGTGGACTTCCAGCATCAACAAACTCTATAATAAATGCAAAAGGTTGCTGTCCAAGAAAACAAAGACAAGGTCCCAACAATGGAAAAGCACCCTCCTCAGCCTTAACAGGCAAATAAGACAACTTGTCAAATCCTCCAAGAGCTCCTTTGAGAGAAACCTAGCAAGTACTGCCAAGGATAACCATAAGGCCTTTTACAGCTACGTAGTAACCTAAAGGGTAGGACCCAAGCATGTGCAGAACTAGTGACCAATGGTATCACATACACTGACCCCACAGATACAGTGAACCTGCTAGCAGATAGGTTTGGTGAAAATTTCACTCCCTTATCCCCTCCTAACTTACAACAAACCCTGCCCCAAACCCCCACAACCTTACATATCTGAAGAGCAGGTCCTCAAAGCCCTGACCAAGACAAAGAACATTACCTCTATAGGACCAGAAGACATCTCAGGCTGTCTTCTAAACAGACTAAAACATGAAATAGCATCACCACAAAGTATCCTTATCAGTCATAGCCTAACCACAGGCTTTGTTCCTGTAGAATGGAGAACAGCTATAGTTATTCCCCTCCACAAAGATGCCTAGCAACAGACCTGGAGAATTACAGACCCATAAGCCTGACCAGCCTCATCTGTAAGGCCACAGAACACGTCATTATGGACCTCATAAAGACATAGGTGACCTCCAAATCCTGGATCCTACCCAATTTGGCTTCGTGAAGGGCAGATCCTGCCTGTTAAATCTGGTGCATTTCTTTAGAAAGTGTGACCATGGGCATTAATGAGAGCAAATCTGTGCACACAGCATGCCTCCACTTGGCAAAGGCTTTCGACACAATCCCACATTCAGGCATTACTGATAAAACTTAAACTGAATGTAAACCTCTTCATTGTAAGATGGGTTACCAACTGGCTCACAAACTGGACACACACTACACACTATTCAAAGTGGGTGACTTCACATCAACCAGCAGATCTGTTACCAGTGGGGTGCCACAGGGGTCAGTGCTAGGCCCCCCTACCGTTTGGTTCATACTTCTCAGAAATTCAGGTCAAAATTAAAGCGTTGCGGTTTACCAAGTTTGCAGATGACTGCAAACTAGATGCAATCATTGACTCCCCAAATGATGTCAGTATACTCCAGGATGATCTCACATAGACTAAAGACCGGTGTATTAGTCATGGTCTCAAACTGAATGCAAAGAAATCCATCATTTCCTTCGGCACAAACAACGTCCCTTGACACTGTCAAATCAATAACAATACCCTAAGTACCCATGAAGTGGTAAGGGATCTGGAATCACAGGCTGACGGCGAAATTAACTTCGACCACCACGTGTCTACTGTTGTAAGGAAAGCTTTCCATGTAGCTCATTTGGTTAGTAAAGGCATGGCCTTGAAAGCAAAAGAAGTTGTAACCCCCCCATACAAGACACTTATCTGGCCCATAATTTGGTATAATGCCTCATTAGGTATGTACCATACTAAGCACTTACAGCAATTAGAAAGACCTCAAATGTTTCTAAGAAAAGATCAAGGGCCTCTAGAATGTGCCTTACATGGAATGACTAAAATCCCTGTCACTATACTCCATATCGTATAGACTTCTTAGGGGAGACTTATGCCTGGCCTATAGAGCAACCCAAGACCCAAACCTAATGAATTTACTGCATATCCATAAATCAAATGGTTCTAGGGCTACCCATTCCAAGGACTTAAATATGGCCTGCAACTTGAATAGGACATCCTGATGGGAGAGATTTATCTCCCAGCTACTGCCACGTCTTTGGCACAGGCTACCAATTCATGTGAAACAGAGCACCTCTGTGACACTGCTCAACAAGTGGATGAGACAATGTAAATTCTTACCAGGGATAGCGCCCACAACCTTCCTGGACATGGCCAGTCATCACTAAATGCAATCTTGGGTACAGACATGTATTACATTGGGTTGAAATGGCTAGGCTTAAAATGACCTCCGGGTCGATAACCTAGTAATATGATCCTATAGACCCATATGTTTAACTGCATGTTGCAGAACAATAATGGAGAAGGTTATTTTTGATAAATTATTATCAGAATTTAAAATGTTGGGAGTACAAGCCATGTATCAACATGCACATGTTGAAAACAGATTTACTGCCACCTGCAACAGGATGTTCAATATTAATACAACTATAAATGAAAAGCTGTGATTTAATCCAATTTAGACAAGATTATGTTCAGCCTTTAATATCACAAAACACTGATCAATTAATTAGAACTGGGCATTGTTCTAATCTTGACAAGATGGACAGCTGCATGGTATACAAACAGGATATGGCAAGTATCATACAACAGTTGGAGAAGTGAAATTCCTGTTCACAGTCAAGGTGTCCCACAGGGCTCTGTCCTAGGTCCACACCTCTTTAGATTGTATCTTTCAGACGTATCTTTTTCATGTAAGTTGTTCTACAGTCTTTACGCTGATTACCTGAAACTGGGTAAACTTATTACATGTGTTACACATAAGGCATGTCTGCAAAAGCACATATGCTGATAAATACATAAAAAACTAAGCAAAGGAATTTGGGAGACATAAACTGGAAGGTGAATATTTAATGCAGCATGCAGTGACTGAAACTGTAGATTCATTTAAGGACCTGGGAAATAGATAGATCCAGCTTTGAGTTTTTCTATTATATCAACCAATTGGTTAATGACAGTTATAGAACTATAGATTGTATAAAAAGATTTATAAAGTCCAGGAAATCAGAAATTATGAAATCATTGTTAGTTACATTAAACCCAAGCTTGAGTTTGGAATAACAATATGGAAACGTTACAGAAAAACAAGCATGTGTAAACTGGAAAGGGTCCAGCAGAAATATACTAAGGGCACCCATGGATGTGAAAATATAAATTATTCTGAAAGACTAAAATATGTGAACTTGTACAGTATTTCATATAGACATTAATATAGACATTGTGATACTCAAATAAACACCACAATAAAATTAGTTAACAAAAAACTAGGATCCCTTTACAGAATTAAACCCTATCTTACACCAGAACCTAGGACCGCTATAGCCAGAACTCACCTAATATCCACTCTTCTATACGCCTCTCCTATATACACCAATCTCTCTAAAAACAACCTCAATAAACTAGCAACATCCTATAATAATACTGCTAGATTTGCTACAGGCTCTCCTTTTAGAACCCATCACTGTTTGAATCTAAAACAACTAGACTGGCTTGAATTTCTTAACCAGCTTCAATTTCACCAGCTCACAATAGCCCACAAGACCCTGTATCAACCCAGCAACACTCCAATACTGTCTAGCCTCGTTACACCTTATAATAATCTCAAAAATCTACGCTCCTCAAACAAACTGCTGATCAATACTACCAAACCCAACAACTTAGCAGGTGACTCCTTGTTCTCTAACTCTGTCGGAAAACTAAACTCCCCTCTGAAATCACATCTCAGACTTCTCTCTCACTTTTTAAAAGGAATCTAAAACCATACCTCAATAAACACTGGCTATGCTCTTGTACCAACCCCGACTAAATCTCCTAGATCACTAAGTCTCACCCTACATCCTTTATTATCTTCCCTTAATGTATCAATAAACAATAATACTGCATACAAAAAAAATTGTTTTTATGTAATAATTGATGTTCTTATAATATCTGTTATAACTTTGATATTAACTTTGTATTAACTCTGTATGCTTTCTTGGAGTTTTTCTCCCCGGGCCTCTACTGAAAATGGACATGTGTCCAGCTAGACTAGCCCAGTCAACAAATGTAAAATAAAATAAAATAAATAAATTTAAGAGGAGATCATATTCAGAGATATGTAGGGCATTTAGAGACGTCTACTTCTGGAAATGTTCGGGGTTATCAGATATAGCAAAAGACTGTATAGAAATGAGGCGTGTATTAATCGGTTCTCTGAGAGAGCAGCTGATACATGGAACAGACTACCAAATTAGATTAAA
Organism: Protopterus annectens; assembly: GCF_019279795.1. Classification (NCBI taxonomy): domain Eukaryota; kingdom Metazoa; phylum Chordata; order Ceratodontiformes; family Protopteridae; genus Protopterus; species Protopterus annectens. The sequence goes on along the minus strand of NC_056750.1, from coordinate 869,917,337 downwards.
GCAAGCATTAGTTTAGATAGTTTTAAGAACAACCTGAACACTTACTGTGGGAATAACTGTTTTGGTATATTGGCAGGCTAGAAAGGAATTATTGCCTGTGCCAGAAATATTTGTATTTATGAATTATTGCCTGTGCCTGAAATATTTGTATTTATGTATGTATCATAACTTTGCCAAATCATTCAAGCGGACAGCAGTAAATATTTACATACTGGATCGGTCGAGGCCCGGGTTAACGACCACCACCAGTACTGTTAGCCAACAGGGTGCTGGAAATTGGGCTACTGTTGGCCAAAGCAGGAGAAGAGGGGAAAGGCATGGCTGAAGGCAGGAAGAGAGGAGAAAGGCTAGGGCTGTGGTAGTGAGGGTCGGAACTTTGAATGCTGGCAGTATGACTGGTACATGGAGAGAGCTAGCCGATATGATGGACAGAAGGAAGGTTGGTATATTGTGTGTGCAAGAGACCAGATGGAAGGGGAGTAAGGCTAGGTGCATCAGAGGTAGGTTCAAATTGTTTTATCATGGTGCGGATGGGAGGAGAAATGGCGTAGGAGTTATCCTGAAGGAACAGTATGTTAAGAGTGTTTTGGAGGTGAAAAGAGTGTCGGATAGAGTGATCTTTATGAAGCTGGAAATTGATGGTGTATTGATGAATGTTGTTAGTGCATATGCTCCACAAGTTGGGTGTGTGATGGATGAGAAAGAAAAAATTTAGAGTGAGTTGGATGAAGTGGTGATGACTGTACCCAAGGATGAGAGTGGTGATTGGAGCAGATTTCAATGGGCATGTTGTTGAAGGGAACAGAGGGGATGAGGAAGTGATGGGTAGGTAAGGAATGCAGAAGGTCAGATGGTAGTGGATTTTGTGAAAAGGATGGATATGGCTGTGGTGAATACATATTTTAACAAGAGGGAAGAGCATAGGGTGACATACAAGAGTGGAGGAAGATGCACACAGGTGGAGTATATCTTATGTAGGAGGGCCAGTCTGAAGGAGATTGGAGACTGTAAAGTGGTGACTGGGGAAAGTGTAGTTAGGCAGCATAGGATGGTGGTTTGTAAGATGACGTTGGTGAACAAGAAGAGGAGGAGGAGTGTGAGGGCAGCACCAAGGATCAAATGGTGGAAATTGAAAGAGAGTAATTGTGAGGTGGAGTTCAGGGAAGAGTTAACACAGGCACTGGGTGGCAGTGAAGAGTTACCGAATAGCTGAGCTAGTAAGGGAGATGGCTATAAAGGTGCTTGGTATGACATCTGGACAGAGGAAGGATGACAAACAGACATGGTGGTGGAATGAGGAAGTACAGGAGTAGGCGGTAAACAACCGAGTAGAGCTGGAGTTTCTTTAATCGAGCTGCATACGGCATCTGTTTGAGTCCCACAATCCTCTTGTTGAGGTACTTCTGTGGTAAGGTACATCCCAAATGGGGCATTGTACTCAATTATGGGCCTGATGAGCGATGAGCAGAGGGGCACAATGACTTCTCTTGATCTAGATGTGAACCCTTTTGTGATTAGGTGAGCTTTATAGAAGGTTTTTCTAACCACTTTGGCAATGTGATTGTCAAAGAAGAGGTTACTATCTACTTGGGTCCCCAGATCCCTAATTACTTCTTCCGTACTTAGTGGATTACCTCCTATGTGGTAGTTTGTGGCACTTTGTTTTTCCCAAAGGGGATGACTATGCACTTTTTGGCATTTAGCTTGAGGCCATGGTTCTGACACCAGGTATCCATCTCCGTAAGGCCCTTCTGGAGGATGCTTGTGTCAGCTGGTGAGTCGATTATGGCTCCCAGTTTGCCATCATCTGCGAACTTGGTAAGCCATAGTCCTCCTGTGTTTGCCTGTACCTCAGAGAAGTATATACCGAACAGAGGGGTCCTAGGACTGATCCCTGTGGGATGCCACTTGTAACCGGTTTAGAGTCGGACATGGCACCCGTGACTCTGACCATGTGAGTTCTATCCCTGAGCCAGTTTGCAACCCATCTTGTGACATATGGGTTAATATTTAAGCTGGTAAGCTTATTTACGATGCCAGAGTGGGGTATTGTGTCGAAGGCCTTTGCGAGGTCCAGGTAGGCTGTGTGGACTACCTTTCCCTCATCTATGGCTTTGGTTACTATTTCGAAGAAGTCAACTAGGTTTAAGAGGCAAGATCTGCCTTTAACAAAGCCGCATTGGGTAGGGTCCAGTGTTTGGAGGTTCCCAATGTCTTTGTTTACGAGATCCATGATGATGCGCTCCATAGCCTTGCAGATCAGGCTAGTCAGGTTTATAGGGCTATAGTTCCTGGGACCATTGTGGCGCCACCTTTGTGGAGCGGGATCACTGTTGCTGTACGCCATTCTTTGGGCACATAACCTGTCGTAAGGCTGAGTTGGAACAGTGAATTTATGTGAGTGTTTAGTTCATTTTGGAGCTCATGTAAGACACAGCCCAGGATACCATCCGGTCCCATTGATGCTGTGTTTTTTTACCTTGGAGAGGGCTGCTTTCACCTGTGTGTCTGTGATATCTGGGGGACTGCATTCTTCTGGGATAGACACTGGCTCTTTTGGGGGGAAGGGGGGGGAGGTTTGGACTGAACCTGTCTGCCAGGATGTTGGCAATGTCAGTGGGTTCAGTGTATTTTGTGCCATTTTGCACCAGCTCAGAGCAGATCTGAGAGTTGCCACCCAGATTCTTGACGTAGCTAAAGAACGCCTTGTGATTATCTTTAGAGTCTTTGGCGATTTTTTTTTCAAAGCTAGCCTTTGATGATTTTATAAGGAATCAAAGTTTCTTGCTAGTACTGATCAGGGATGCCTTCCCTTTTTGGGATTTTGCCTTATCATGTAATAGTTTCCTCCTTCTGTTGTATAGCTTATTTATGGCCGGGGTCCACCAGACTGGTCTCCTGTTTTTGGAGGAGTGAGTCTTAGTTTTACTTGGGATGGCATGATCCATGCATTCCTGTAGGTGCTCACAGAGTGCATTTGTAAAGGATTCTGTGGTTTGGGTAGCATTTTCCATTTGCCCGGGGGCTTTGAAACATTCCACCTCGGTCTTGAGAAGTGTGAAGTTTGCTTTTGAGAAATTTTTCACAGTGGTTTCCTTGGCTGGGGGTGGGGTCGGGATGTGGATGTCCATTGTGATTAGTTTATGGTCTGATCTTACCTCTGGTGTGGAACATTGAGCCCCCATATTGGTGATGATCAATATGTTGTCCCCTCTTGTGGGAGTGGTGACTAGTTGTTCCATGGCATTTGAGTTTATAAACTCCAGGAACCTTTGGGCGAAAGAGTTGGGACTTGAGTAGTTTTCCCAGTCAATGTTTGGGTAGTTGAAGTCCCCCAATATCATGGTGTTTGGTGAGACCTTCATATTCTCCAATGTTCTTAGGAATGCCGAGTGGGGTCCTGAGACAAGGTGTGTGATCTGTAGCAAGCTACAAACTGAAAAGCAGTTTTACCTACTGTTAGTTGCACATGGATGGTTTCCGCTGCCTCGTGCAGTGCCATTAACCTGAAGGTGTGTGTATCCTTGATGAAAATGGATACTCCCTCACCTTTAGTATTTCGGTCCGAGTTCTGGGGCCAAAAAGAATGGTATGAGTTGAATCCTGGTAGTGCTGGGGTGCTCTCTGGGGCCTTGAACCAAGTTTCTGTTACTGTACAGATATCGATTTTCTCCATACTGAGGAGTGCCTCGAGTGCGTGCATCTTGAGGTTTAGACTTCTGGCGTTGAGTAGCATCACCCTTAGTTTTTTGTTTCTGGTATTGTCTATGGAGGTGGGTTTGTCTTTTGAGCCTCATCTAAAAAAGGCACTATGGGGGTGGCAAGAGCCTTAGCCAGTATTCGAAAGCCTAACGGTGACAGGTGCAAGCCGTCCCTGGCGAAGCAACGTGGCTTGTCGAGCATGTCATCCCAGGCTGACAGACACTGGATCCCCTTTGAAAGACACCAATAGCTTAGCCACTACATCACCCTGAAAAGTGCCCACCCTAGGCTCTTATTACAAAGGCACACTGCCAACCGGCAACTTCACTTGAGTGATAAACATCTTCTCAGGTTCACAAGTCCAGCAACATAGCTGAAGGTGCACTGTAATTCAGCTATGTCTCCAAGGCCTGCAACTCCATCCTGGTCTCTACTAGATTCACTGAAAAGCCACACGTCTTCAAAACTAAACTAAACCTTCTTCTCCTTAACCCTTGACTATGCTGCTGTTACACACCAGCATTAAATTAAAAAATAAGTAATTAAATAAATAAACTGTAGTTGGCATTTCTCCCAACTAGAGCCATGAGTTGCTGTATTAGACTCCACGGTGTCTATCAAAAGATGTTATTCCTTGCTGTATAAAATGAAAACTGTAAACTATGACTAGCCCCAGACTTTCATTTCCCACTTCTCTTCTATACACTACTTAAACCTACCAGTGACCACTAACCCATTAACAAGTGATGTCTTCTATACACTACTTAAACCTACCAGTGACCACTAACCCATTAACAAGTGATGTCTTCCATAAACTACTTAAACCTACCAGTGACCACTAACCCATTAACAAGTGATGTCTTCTATACACTACTTAAACCTACCAGTGACCACTAACCCATTAACAAGTGATGTCTTCTATACACTCCTTAAACCTACCAGTGACCACTAACCCATTAACAAGTGATGTCTTCTATACACTACTTAAACCTACCAGTGACCACTAACCCATTAACAAGTGATGTCTTCTATACACTACTTAAACCTACCAGTGACCACTAACCCATTAACAAGTGATGTCTTCTATACACTACTTAAACCTACCAGTGACCACTAACCCATTAACAACTGATGTCTTCTATACACTACTTAAACCTACCAGTGACCACTAACCCATTAACAAGTGATGTCTTCTATACACTACTTAAACCTACCAGTGACCACTAACCCATTAACAAGTGATGTCTTCTATACACTATTAAACCTACCAGTGACCACTAACCCATTAACAAGTGATGTCTTCTATACACTACTTAAACCTACCAGTGACCACTAACCCATTAACAAGTGATGTCTTCTATACACTACTTAAACCTACCAGTGACCACTAACCCATTAACAAGTGATGTCTTCTATACACTACTTAAACCTACCAGTGACCACTAACCCATTAACAAGTGATGTCTTCTATACACTACTTAAACCTACCAGTGACCACTAACCCATTAACAAGTGATGTCTTCTATACACTACTTAAACCTACCAGTGACAACTAACCCATTAACAAGTGATGTCTTCTATACACTACTTAAACCTACCAGTGACCACTAACCCATTAACAAGTGATGTCTTCTATACACTACTTAAACCTACCAGTGACCACTAACCCATTAACAAGTGATGTACTTAAAATTCTGTGAACCACCTCAGCACTGAAACTGTAGCATTGTTTACAGACTGCTCCGATATGCTCTTCCAAATACGTTCTAAGTGCATTCATAACCCTTTTGTATTACTATGTCTCAAGTACAAACATGCAATGTCTTAATACTATTTTGTACATACAGTGTTTTAGTATTTGCAAAAACGTGAAAATGTGACCGCAGAATGTATTATGCTTCAGCTTTATGTAACATTAAACTCTGTTTGCAGCATTAAGCACTTAAAATGAATAAAATGTACCCAGTGAGCCTTATGTATCAAGTGTGACTGTTCCCTTCTATATGAAAATCTCTTAGCTTTATTTTAACAGTTTAGAGTTTTTTGATTGATGTTTGTGGAATTTTATGCCCTAGTGCTGGGTCTATTCAAGAAAAGGCTCTCTCACCTATAACTAACCCAAAAGGGATTCTGTTTAAGGAGACAGCTTCAAAGCATCATTACTGTTTGTGAGAGAGTAGTTAGTTGTTCTGACAGACAACGTTGTGTACAGTGCTGGATAGTACCTAAGCCTTATAATTTTCAACACTGCATCTAGGATGAGATATGTCCTGCTGCTGACAGGTAGCCAGAGAAACTTATTTAATAATTGGCAGTGATGCAGGATAAAGCCTGCCAAAAGGAGAAAGCGACGAATCATGTTTCCCTCAGACTTAACTATAATCAAGCATCAGTACTGGACAAAAGGGGTGTTATGGGTACTCCAAATTCAAGTTTTTAAAATGAATACAGTTCTGGCCAAAGCTCGTCTACCTTCTACAGAAAGCAGTTAATTAGTACTCTTTTTGAGATGCTATTTAAAGGACAAAATGAGGGTATTAAACCTAGATATTTTTGTTGAGGCACATAACCTTAGTTGAACTGATTTCAGTCCTGCATCAGGTTGTAATACTAAAAAAATAAGTTTATTACTGTGGTGGTCGGTTTCCATTCTTTTCATGTTAATTTTCTCAGCTTCAGGAAGGTTTAATTTCTGTTCTGATCCAGGGATAAAGTTGTTTCCGTAGATATCTAGTAACTGGTGGGAACACCATATTTTGTACAGATTACAGATGATTTATGAAGTAACAATACGCATGAACAGGATGTTTCTGTACGGAGGTGGATCTAGCTGATCTTTTCAGTATGGACTGAAAGTTTGACTCCTTGGATTCAGTATTGACTTGCCAGTTATAAGTTGGGAGGGGGAACTGATTGCTTTAAATGACCAAACTGATACCACTGAGAAGCATTTGATACTATAAATTTTTTCCCACTTGTTTTACTGACGTGCTGAAACATCAGTTTCATTGTGTTGTATTCATACTGAAGTCTCTAAGCAGTATGGTATTTTTACTGATACTAATAATTAAAATGCCCTTAACTAACTCTATTAAAATGGGAACAAAACTTAGGGGAGGAGTATAAGCTAGCCCCTATGTGCATGTGTGCTTACTGTAAGCCAGCCCCTATGTGCATGTGTGCTTACTGTAAGCCAGCCACTATGTGCATGTGTGCTTACTGTAATCCAGCCCCTATGTATGTGTGCTTACTGTAATCCAGCCCCTATGTATGTGTGCTTACTGTAACCCAGCCCCTATGTATGTGTGCTTACTGTAATCCAGCCCCTATGTATGTGTCCTTACTGTAAGCCAGCCCCTATGTGCATGTGTGCTTACTGTAAGCCAGCCCCTATGTGCATGTGTGCTTACTGTAATCCAGCCCCTATGTATGTGTGCTTACTGTAATCCAGCCCCTATGTATGTGTCCTTACTGTAAGCCAGCCCCTATGTGCATGTGTGCTTACTGTAACCCAGCCCCTCTGTGCATGTGTGCTTACTTGTAAGCCAGCCTCTCTGTGCATGTGTGCTTACTGTAACCCAGCCCCTATGTGCATGTGTGCTTACTGTAACCCAGCCCCAATGTGCATGTGTGCTTACTGTGAGCCAGCCCCTCTGTGCATGTGTGCTTACTTGTAAGCCAGCCTCTCTGTGCATGTGTGCTTACTGTAACCCAGCCCCTATGTGCATGTGTGCTTACTGTAACCAAGCCCCTATGTGCATGTGTGCTTACTGTAACCCAGCCCCTCTGTGCATGTGTGCTTACTGTGAGCCAGCCCCTCTGTGCATGTGTGCTTACTGTAAGCCAGCCCCTATGTGCATGTGTGCTTACTGTAATCCAGCCCCTATGTACGTGTCCTTACTTTAAGCCAGCCCCTATGTGCATGTGTGCTTACTGTAACCCAGCCCCTCTGTGCATGTGTGCTTACTGTAACCCAGCCCCTATGTGCATGTGTGCTTACTGTGAGCCAGCCCCTCTGTGCATGTATGCTTACTGTGAGCCAGACCCTATGTGCATGTGTGCTTACTGTAACCCAGCCCCTATGTGCATGTGTGCTTACTGTAAGCTAGCCCTTGCATACATGTGTGCTTACTGTAAGCCAGCCGTATGTTCATGCGTGCTTACTGTAAGCCAGCCCTTATGTACATATGTGCTTACTGTAAGCCAGCTCCTATGTACATGTGTGCTTACTATAAGCCAGCCCCTATGTACATGCGTGTTGTACTGCAAGCCAGCCCCCACATGCGTGTGTGCTTACTATAAGACAGCCATTATGTAACTGTGTGCTTACTGTAAGCCAGCCCCTATGTACATGTGTGCTTACTGTAAGTCAGCCCCTATGTGCATGCGTGCTTACTGTAAGTCAGCCCCTATGTGCATGCGTGCTCACTGTAAGCCACCCCCTACGTGCATGTGTGCTTACTGTAAGCCAGCCCCTATGTGCATGTGTGCTTACTGTAAGCCAGCCCCTATGTGCATGTGTGCTTACTGTAAGCCAGCCCCTATGTGCATGTGTGCTTACTGTTAGCAGGTTAGGGACATCATCAGTTTTAATAATTGCTTGTTCAGGATGTACAATATAAATTCAGATTTCATTCACAGTTACAAGCAATACAACCTCTCCTGTTGTTGTTTTGCTCTGTTACTTGTACACAAAGTTTTGTCAAATGACCTAGAAGGGCAGAAATTGTCTTATAGCAACATTTCAGTAAACACAAGTACATATGGTTGTTGACTGGCTTACAACATGACTGGCTTATTACTGACACTATATGTATTGTTCAGGACAGTTTTCAAATATTTTGGTGGTAATCTTTCCTCAGATATTGGTGCTTGCATAGTAAACATAGGACCTGGACTTAGGGAAATATCTCCTGTAAGCTTCAGTTTGATGGCAGAAAGATACTTTTTTAAAAGGAACAACTCAAGAACAGAATTGTAGATGTTGTACTGTATTAGATGCTATATAGGTAAGTTTACCCAAGAATTGTTCTACACGGTTTTGGGGCTTCAATTTGAATAAACAGGGAGAGGATTTAACTAGACTGCTACCAAATCAGATTGGGTTTTTATTATATGCTCAAAGAGACTTTTCTTTGAACATATAACCATTGACATCTCAGGAAAAAATTCATGGGCCGTACAGAAAAACACAAACTTCAAAACCCTAATTAAGTGGGGGGCTTTGCCCTCCACACCCCCCCTAACTAAATATACCAACTCAGAGATCACTCTAGATTTAGGAAAAGGGCAATCCCAAATAACGGCCAACTGAAGTTTTTCCTGAGGAAAAAATTCACAGACGTGGCCGTTCACACTTTAGAGCATTCGCTCTTTAGGTATCGATGATTACATGTTCGAAGAAAAGTCTCTTCGAACATATAATATAGAGCTAGTCAGATTGGAAAGAGCCTATGAGGTGTATAACTGAAGTTGAAGAGGGTAGGGACGTAAGAACAAAGCACTTGAGACACACTCCTATTTAAAGAAAGTAGCCTAGAATACAAGGCATGAAGGCGCTGCTCAGATTGTTAAGTCATTTAACGTAGTGACGATAAACCTATATGGACAAAAGTTAATACCTTATTTCAAGTTATGCTGTAAATAGTTAACTTGTGTGTTTGAGTATCTTTGTTTAAGGAGCAATGCTAAATAAATCTGCAGATCAAATTAGATGAATAGCGGTTTGTGATATAGAGATTTATCTGTTAAACAATGCAAGTCATTGAAAGGTAAACATAAGCACTGATTCTCCTGCAAGAGTCTGTTTTATCAGTATTATATTAACATATAATTATAAAATGGTTGCATCAGAAATCAGTGCAGAGATAGTAAAGTACAGTTTTGTACCTACCATAAATGTAGATGTCCGATAGGTATGCATCTGCAGTCATAACATATGGGTTGTCCTGCCTCAGGCAGCCCCTCGGTCGGCCGGATTCCAAAGTCTGGGTCTGGCCTCGGCTGATGTCGCACTTTCCCCGACGTCAGAGCGTCTGGGGTATAAAAGCATCAGCCGACGCCATTTTCCTCAGTTTTTCTTGCCCCAGATGCCAGGTGCCCTCTAGGAAGGCTAAATTTGGATAAATGCTGAAAAGTTCCAAACATTTGCAAAATTATATACATGTATAAACAAACAAATACACCATAATAGATTCCCCCAGCTAGCTAAAAGAGGGGTAAGTACCCTAGGAATACCACAGAGGGTAGGAGGGAGGGTAATCCTGACTGCAGATGCATACCTATCGGACATCTACATTTATGGTAGGTACAAAACTGTACTATGTCCTTCAAGGATGCATCTGCAGTCATAACATATGGGTAGAATACCATAGCCAATCTGGGGGAGGAGGTACTAAGAAAAGGATGGTGTAGTTAAGATCCCCTGCAGGACTGCAGTAGCAAAACCTGCTCTGGATCTGGAGTATAAAGGTAGATTGTAATGCTTGGCAAATGTATGCACAGAGCTCCAAGTAGCAGCTTCTAAAATGTCCTTGGTAGCCACTCCTCGTAGGAAGGCTGTAGTGGTGGCTGTGGCCCTTGTGGAATGAGGCCTGAAGTTTTCAGGAACTGTCTTTCCATGAAAGGAGTAGCAAAATCGAATGGAATTTCCTATCCATTTTGAAATTGTCTGTTTGGAAATTGCTTTTCCTTGCACCCCAGTAGCATATGCTACAAAAGTTGGTCAGTTTTTCTGCTATTTTTTGTTCTGTCCAAGTAGTAGCGTAGTTGTCTGTGTATATCCAGGGTGTGCAAAAGTTTTTCCCCTCTATTCTGTGGATTAGGGAAAAAAGTAGGTAGGTGAAAAGCTTGGTTCAAGGATACCCTAGATACCACCTTTGGCATAAAAGTAGGATTGGTTCTTAGTGACACCCTGTCCTGGTGGAAAATAAGAAAAGGCTGCACTGCCATTAATGCTTGTAACTCAGATACTCTTCTTGCTGAAGTGATTGCCAGAAGGAATGCAGTTTTCCAAGACAGAAACTGTAGATCCGCCAATGCTGCTGGTTCAAAAGGAGGAAGTGCCAGTTTCTCCAGCACAAAGTTGAGATCCCAAGCAGGTAGAGGGGGTCTTCTTGGAGGTTTAATATTTTTTATCCCTCTCAGAAATTGTCTGAGGAGAGGGTGCGAGAAGATAGGTGGATCCACATTGTATTCTGCTGAAATGGCTGAAGCATGAATCTTAATGGAAGAATAGGACAGGCCATTGTGGAACAATTCTGCTAAGTATTCTAGGATATGTGTCATGTTTGCCACTGTGACATCTGAGCCTTTTGATGCGCTCCAAATGAGAAATCTCTTCCATTTAGCTGAGTAAGTCTTCCTTGTGGAAGGCCTGCGAGCCTCCAAGATAATGTCCTTCACCCTCTGAGATAAAACAGGTGGATTTGGATTTAAGGAATTTTCCAGGCAGTTAGCTGCAATGTTTTCAAGTTGGGATGCAGGGTCTTGAAATTGTTCTGCGTCAGAAGAAGAGGCCATAGGGGGAGTGGCCATGATTTTGCCTGAGACATGCTTCTCAATAATGGATACCAGTGTTGCCTTGGCCAGTCTGGAGCTATTAGTATCACTCTTGGCTGTTCCTCCCCGATCTTCAGTAGAACCTTGTACATCAATGGGAGAGGTGGGAAGGCATATACTGTTAGGGCTTTCCAGCTGAAAGAGAGAGATTCCACCCTCCAAGCTTGTGGGTGGTATGTCCTTGAGCAGAATGTCTTCAGTTGATGGTTGAGTGGGGAGGCGAACAGATCTATCTCCGGCATTCCCCATGTCTTTGCAATGAGTTGAAGACGTCCGGGTGCAGCATCCATTCGTGTGCATCCATGGTAGTTCTGCTTAAGCTGTCCGCCAGTGTATTTTCTTTCCCTGGCACGAATTGGGACTGTAGTTGGATATTGAGATTCAGGCATAGTTCCCACAGATTCATAGCCATCCGGCATAGTGGGTAAGAGTGTGTGCCTCCCTGCTTGTTTATGTACCACATGACCGTGGTGTTGTCTGTCCTTATTAACAGGTGTCCTGGTTGGAGGAAGGGTTTGAATGCCTCGATTGCATGCTTCACTGCCAGCATTTCCTTTTGGTTTATATGCATGCTTAGCTGTCCTTGAGGCCATAGGCCTTGGATACATATGCCCTCCATGTGTGCACCCCATCCTCGGTCTGAGGCGTCCGTAGTGATGGTCTGCCTTGGCTTTGGTTTGTTGAAAGGCAACCCTCTGTTGGACTGGCAGGCCTGAGCCCACCACAGGAATTCCTTTTGAAGGCATGGAATGATTGGTATCATGGTTTCTAAACTGTGACTGTGTTGAGACCATACACTCCTTAGGTACCATTGTAATTTCCTCATATGCAGCCTGGCATGCGGTATCAGAATTATGCAGGATGCCATGTAACCCAGGGCCTGCAGGATTTTCCTTGCAGTAAGCTGAGTTTGTCTTGCCAGCATCATGAAGTAATCTGAAAGTTGTTTTTCTTCTGTGAGAAAGGCCATTTGGGTGGTTGTGTCCAGATCTGCACCCAAAAAGGTTATCCTTTGGGATGGTACTAGTCTTGACTTTTGGATGTTGACTGTATACCCCAAGGTCTGTAACAGGTGTATGGCATAGGCCAAGTCATTTATCAAATTTCCCTTGTTGTCCGCTTGTATTAGGCAGTCATCCAGGTATGGGTAAATTTGAATTCCCTGTAGTCTGCAATGTGCAATTACTGATGCCAGGCATTTCGTGAATACTCTGGGCGCAGTAGATAAGCCAAAGGGCAATGCTGAGAATTGATAATGCTCTGATCCTGCAAGAAATCTGAGGTGTCTTCTGCAATCTGGTCGGATAGGGACGTGCAGGTATGCCTCCTTGAGATCTAGAGTCACCAGCCAAGACTCCTTGCCCAACATGGGAAGAAGTTGCTGTAGAGTCAGCATTTTGAATTTTGGCACAATGAGATAAGTGTTCAGTGCGGACAGGTCGAGAATAGGCCTCCATTGATTTTCTTTTCTTGGTACAAGGAATAGTCTGGAGTAAAATCCTTGGCCTTGTTCTGAACATGGTACCTTCTCTATGGCTTTCATCTGAAGTAAATTGTTGATCTGTGTTAAAGCCTCTGCCCTCTGATTTGGTGGAAGGTTTGGCATTCCGCTTCTTTTTGGCAAAGTGTGGAAGTGGAACCTGTATCCTTTGTCTATTATCTGCAGTGTCCATGTATCCTTTGTAATATAATGCCAGTTTTTTGAGAATAAAGCCAGCTTTCCGCCCAAGGGTGCTTCCAGTTGTTCCCTGGTAGGCGGAATCAGAGTTAAGTCATTGAGCCTGTCCTGGTGTAGTGGTTGTTGTTGTTGCTGTTGCACTACTTCTCTGGTTGGCAGGCTGCCACTGACGGCCTCTGTAGGAGCCCTTAGATTGACCTCTGCCTCTAGGGCGCCTGTTCCTGCCTCTCTGGGCTCTGTCCGAGTCTGGAAAGGACCAATTCTTAGTATGCCAGTTTCTGCTGAATCTCGGTGGTTGTACTTGCAGGAATTCTTTAACTGTTTGCACAGATTTTGCCTTTTCTTCAACCTTTTTTAAGATCTCCTGAGCAGAGGAGCCAAATAAATTTTGTTTCTCCATTGGAGCATCCAGGAGTTTAGCTTTGACATGGTCTGGCAAAGATTGTTCCTTCAGCCAGGCATGCCTACGAATAACTGCTCCAGTCATAGCTGATCTAAATGAAGCCTCCAGTGCATCATAGCCACATTTTAAGAAGTGATTACTAACCTGTTGTGAATTGTGTACCAAATCCTGAAGGGATTTACGGTCTAGGGGTTCAGGAGAACAAAGTTTCTTATTCAGTTCATCTAACAAATACTCTTGGTACTGTATCATATGAAATTGACAATTTAATGCCCTGACAGAAAGAGTTGCAGAAGTATACACCTTCTTTTCCCATCTCTCTAAAGCTCTAGACTCTCTTTCAGAGGGTAGAGGATTTTTGGCAGTAGCGGCCGCAACCCCTTTAGGGCCCTGAGAAATAGTTTCTGGGTCTGCAGAATGGGTTTTATACAGATGGAAATGAGAATCCGGGACCCTGTAGTATCTGTCAGGTTTGGCAGGGGCCGGAGGAAGAGTGTCGGGCTGTACTGACATCATTGTACACATCATCAATTACATTCAGAACAGGAGGTATAGCTAAGGGCCTATGTTGAGGCAAATGCAAAAAGGTCCTTAATCTTTTTCTAGAATCAGAGAAACCCTGACCTTGCCATTGAAAATGCTCTTTCATGGAGTGTAGAGTCTCACCAAAGGAAAACTCTTCAGGAGGGGAGGCCTAAGGGATAGATTCCTCAGCATCTGAATCCTCATAAGGCGAGCAAGCCCCTTCCTGGTGGTCTGACAACTCAGAACCATCCGTGGAATCATCTGAAGAGTGTGGGTCAGAGGGGTCAGTCCTGGGCCTTTTGTCTGGAGGAGGGTGAGAGGCCCTGTCTGGGTGAGGTTGTGAACCCCTAATTAAGGAAATAAGGTCCTCAGCAAGGCTGAGGATCTGAGAACTACAGGAAGGCCTCTGGGAGGTAGTTTTGGTAGGCAAAGCATTAGAAAGTTTGGCAGCTTTAGCCCTAGAAAAAGCCTTAATGGACATGGAAGCAGGGGGCCTAGCTGCCCCACGTGCAGGAGTAGAAATGTCCAAAGGTATGGTGTCGGACATTTCCTGAACACTGGTTTCGGTAGGAAGTTCTGTAGCCGACTCAGCCGGGGCCTCCCGGGCCTCGGTGGTCGGATGTATGGTTTCGGAAGAAGGAATCTCCGAGGACTCGGTTTCGGACGAAACCGAGACACTTGCGGTAGGCCTAGCCGTGGTTTCAGCCGAAACCGCGGGCCGCGAGTGTCGGTCCTTTTCCTTGCGTTTTTTGACCATATGCAAAGTCAGAGTCTCCGACGGCATTTTATAAGCAAAAGCGGCTCCAAACCGACCGACGTCTAAGAGTTCGTCAGTTGAAGGAAGCACAGGCTAAACAGGTCGATACGTCGTGGTCTGGACCTAAGCAAGGAAGGCAGTAGGAATGGAAATCCTTATGAGGTATTTGTTTCCCACAAGTTAAACAATTATTTACTTTGTCTGACATCGGCTGAGGCAAGAAAGAGTCCACAACGGGGTACTTAGCTTTTTTCGAAGTCTTCGGTAGCTGAATTCACTGGATCTGACCGACCGGCACTTGCGAACAGCTTCTGCTTCCGGCACCGCACGGCAAGAAAGACTGAGGAAAATGGCGTCGGCTGATGCTTTTATACTCCAGACGCTCTGACGTCGGGGAAAGTGCGACATCAGCCGAGGCCAGACCCAGACTTTGGAATCCGGCCGACCGAGGGGCTGCCTGAGGCAGGACAACCCATATGTTATGACTGCAGATGCATCCTTGAAGGACATCTGCACCAGGCATGCAGACTGCACAGTATATAAAAATGTAAATGTCACGGTTCATCAAATGTTCAAAAACCTTCCACCTGGTCCTAACTCTAAAATGAATGAATCCTCACTAAACCTAACCATAAAACTTCCTTCCAGCTCCCTAAACATAAAGTTCGTGATCAATCTCCAACCCTAAAGCTCCCTTCCTGTATCTTAAACCTAAAGCCCCCCAGCACTCCCAAACCCTAAAATGCCAATTCTGCTCCCCAAGTCTAAATTTGTGGATCACATCTTGAAGCAAAAACTTAATGTCTGCAAACCTAATAAATTAATAACAAAATGTCAGCATGTTGAAAAGCAGCTGCAGTCTGAGCATGAATTTGCTGCCCTTTGAGGTACTTGGCTTTATCAGATTCTTAATGTCGAATTAATAAACACCATTAAAATGATAAGCAGCCATCCACCTTTATTTTTTTAACTCAAACTTTCTAAGCTACCACAGCTGCAGCAGTTAGTAAGAAAATGTACAAATGCACGCAGTTTATTTAAATATATATATATATATATATATATATATATATATATATATTTATAAAAATATATAAGATTATATATATATAAATATATAAGATTATATATATATATATATATATATATATATATATATATATATATATATATATATATATAAATAACACAAAACACGGAAAACTACTTGTACAGGAATGACTACTTTTTCGATATTGTCATATGACTCACTAAAAAAGACTAACCGTCACACGTTCTTATGCAAGATCTGTGTTAGAGGTCACTCTGCATTCTTATTAGGAATAAAAAAAGAAGATTCAAGCTGGTATTGCTTGAATAAACCACAGTTGGTTAAGTTAAAATGAGATGAGCGCATGAGCGCTTCATCAGCTCTCTACATGTGTGTGTGTGTGTGTGTGTGTGTGTGTGTGTGTGTGTGTGTGTGTGTGTGTGTGTGTGTGTGTGTTTGTGTGTGTGTATGTGTATTTATATTAGTCTGATGAGGGGACATCTTTGTGCCTCACTAGAAAATCATCAATGACCAGGAGATTCGGGTGTGTACAGTTTTGCCGTAAGGGTTTAGCAGTGGAGGCACTGGATACAGTGTTACTATGTGTAGCTGCAGGTGGTATTTTAATGGAGTGTTTAAGTGATGCCTTTGATTGTACTGTGCAGGAGGTCTTAGTGTTTTACGAAGGTTACCTCTAAGTACCTCAGTACAAGTAGTTTTATGTGTAGGGTCTCTACCCTGTGCAGTAGGTTGGTGCAAGTGTCACTGACAAACTATATAGGATTAGTTTTGGTTGCATGAGAAAGTTTTGCCTCTGGTGTTGAAGTGTACTTACACCTCTCGCACACTTCATCGTTTTTATTAAGAATAAGTGGGTTGATAGCGTATAGAAGGCAATTGCTACAATGCCAGAATACCTATCTCAACAAAACTGGCCACAGAGAGAGTCAGGAAGTGCATATTCATGGCCACTGCTCTACTAGGGAGGAGTGAGGGACATTTAAATGCTGAATAGGTCGATAAGATAATGAACTTGATGAGCAACGCTCAGCTATGCGCAAACAAGATGCTCTAGTAATAAAAAAAAATCTGTCTAGATAGTAAGGGTATTTTAAGGGAAACAAACCATGAGAGACTGGTGTCTACATAGATTACAAGGGTGAATTATGCTGCAAGATATCAGAGACTATATACATCACTGCTAGGCGCTGCTGCGCAGAGAGCAGCAGTTCTAACTAAATACTGTAAAAAAGCGCAAAGGTACAGATATTCAACAACAAATGCTCACTTAATGCAGCTGTGACAAAAATAATGCAAGAAACAAATAAAACTGTGGAAACAGTAATATAAGTTTTACTTTTGTTAAGTTTAGCAGAAACCAGTAATATGCTCTTCTCAAGTAGCAGGGTTGCCAAAATGTCTCTGAGCTCATAGGTTATGAGCCAAGCACTGTATAACTGTACCGCTTAAATAACAGCAGAGACTGAATAAAAAAAACACAAACACACAGGCAGGGCCCTGTGGCCAAACACACAGACAGGGTGCCATGGCCAATCAAGAACAGCATACTCAAACCAGAACAAAGACACTTAGAATAACAGGCATAATAAGCCTTCAACCAGCAACTCCCAGCTCAAAAGGGTGGAGGCTGCCTTCTCCTCCTACAAGAGTGTAGACCACAAACCTTCTTATGGTAAAATAACTGGCCTGGAGCCCAAGTGTTTAAACCAGAATTAAGATACTTTTAGAATAACAGACACAATAAGCTTTCAACCAGTAACTATCAACTCAGAAAGGTGTAAGCTACGTCTACTGCTACAAGAGTGTAGACCACAAATCCTCCTTACGTAAGACAACTAACTTGGAGCCAAAGTACTTAAATCAGAACTAAGATGGTCAGAATAACAGTTACAATGTAAACAGGCTACTAACAAGCAGTAATAAATGCAGCAGATTACATGCAATTGAACACTAAGGATGTGCAGAAAAACCTAAATAATAAAGTAGTAAAAAGCATAAATACAGTAAAAGTAGCAGAATAAATGTATTTTATAGTAAAGTGGAAGGCAGGAAACAGAAGATAATTCCAGTTTAAGAGAATAAGGGGGAAGACCTTCCCAGTTGATCTCTCGGTGCTCAGTAGAATGAGCCGACTACATGAGACTGGAAGGAATGTCCAAATTCAGATTTATATTAGGAGCGGGCAACTTAAAACCACAAAGTTTAAAAGCACAACAGGAATAGGGAACGTGGGTGGGAAATATCAAATGCAGACAAAGATCAAGTCACAGAACACTACAGCTAAATAAAGATGCCACTAAATATTTGTAGTCAAATGATGAATGCTATTTCTCAACTCCTTCCACTAATTAGCTGGATGTTATTCACTGTCTGCAAAAGAATTAGTTTCTAACTGACCCTAGCCAAGATATTTTAAAAGAACAGAAACACTTAAAATAAAATGCAGTACAAAAAAAGATAAAAAATGGAACTAACCAAACCTTATGCCCAAGTGTGGCAAGTTGGAGAGACACTGCAAAGTACTGCATGGAAGGTAAACTAGAAACCCCATTCAAGTTACCAAGGATGAGTGCGGGTGGGATGATGAGTCTACACAATGTGACTCAGGCACCACTAGCCTTTCTGCTATTTTACCACAGTGAAAATAATTAAGTATATGATAAAAGCAGGAGCTCTATGTTGTTTTAGACTCCAGAAACATGACTACATTAGTAAAACCTCAATATCTCAGTAAGAAAATGGCCTCCTCTCCAAGATCCATACTGGTGGTATGCATACATTGGAAGAAGAGGCACTACCCAGTCACCCAGGTGGCGATACAGACCCAGTTTTGGCAAACTGCCGCACTAATAAAATCATAGGAAAAACTTTTCTTTTCTTTAAAGATCTATGGAAAGAGTGAATGGGAGACAACTCTAAGAGAACGGACACCACCCTAATAAAGAGTGGAATTCAAGACGTATTATAATTTTTTCAGAACACAAACTGTCAGACGTCCCCGGAAAAGAACATTCTAGAGGATATACATGGTCCACTGTCAATGTGGGAGCCTATGAAAAAGTACAGTTTTGTACCTACCATAAATGTAGATGTTCGAAGATCCACATTGCTGCAGTCCTTACATATGGGTAGTCCGCTGTCCTCGGTCGGCCCGAATACCAAAGTATTAGGCTGACGTCAGTCAAGGCGCTTAAAACTGACATCAGGACGTCAGGGTACAAATGCGCATGACCGACGTCATATCCTCAGTCTTTTCTTGCCCCAGATGTCAGAAGGCCCTAAAAAGAAAGGCTAAAGCCAAAAAACAGCAAAAAACAACCAACCACCCCTGCACTAATCATATTTACAATATTTACAATATGCACAACCCAAACCACACAACCACCTCTAAATACAGAGGGGAAGGAGGGAGGGTAAATTGGACTGCAGCAATGTGGATCTTCGAACATCTACATTTATGGTAGGTACAAAACTGTACTATGTTCTTCATCTCACATTGCTGCAGTCCTTACATATGGGTAGAATCCCAAAGCAGAGGTAAGGGAGGATGGCAAAACAATAAAGCATTAGGAGCTGCCAAAATGCCCTGTAAAATTGCAGTGGCAAAACCAGCCCTAGATTTAGAGTAAAGTGGAAGGTGGTAATGCTTAGAGAAAGTATGCACTGAACTCCAAGTAGCTGCCTCCAAAATATCTTTAGTAGCCACCCCTTAAAAAGCTGTAGAAGTGGCAGTAGCCCTAGTGGAATGAGGCCTAATCCCAGCTGGAATCTCCTTACCATGATGGGAATAACAGAAAGCAATACAAAAACCAATCCACTTAGAAATAGTCTGTTTTGAAACAGGTTTGCCCTGAGAACCCAAAGCAAATGAAACAAACAACTGCTAAGACTGCCTGCACCCTTTAGTTCTGCTCAAATAATATCGCAACTGTCTGTGTACATCCAAAGTGTGAAAAATCTTTTCCCCTTTATTTTGGGGGTTTGCATAAAAAGTAGGTAAATGAATAGTTTGGTTTAAAGCCACACTAGAAACCACTTTAGGCATAAAGGAAGGGTTAGTACGCAAAGATACCCTGTCCTTGTGGAAAATTAGGAAAGGCTCAACCGCCATAAGGGCCTGTAATTCAGAAACCCTTCTCGCAGAGGTAATGGCCAACAAAAAAGCAGTCTTCCATGATAAATATTTCAACTTGGCAGTCGCTGCAGGCTCAAAAGGTTGTAGAGTGAGTTTCTCCAACACAAAATTGAGATCCCAAGCAGGAGTAGGAGCTCTACGTGGGGGTCTTATATTCTTTGCCCCTCTAAGGAATTGCTTAAACAAAGGATGAGAAAATAATGGTGGGGTCACAGTCATAGTGAGCAGAAATTGCTGCAGCATGAACCTTAATAGAGGAGAAGGACAAACCCTTTGTCCAGTAACTCAGTAAGGTATTGAAGAGCAACACCTAAATTAGGTTTAGAAACATCAAAGTCCTTTGTTGTACTCCAAAATAAAAATCTCCTCCATTTATCTGCGTACACCTTCCTTGTACTAGGCCTTCTGGCCTCCAAAATAACATTCAAAACTTGTTGTGGAAGCTGAGACCCTCCAGGGTTTAAAACAGAATATGCCAGGCTGTTAGATGTAGAGAGTGAAGTTTGACATTGAGTAAATGATTGTTCTCCTGAGACAGCAGGTGAGGAATCGAAGGCAAAGGCCATGGAGGCTCCCGTACCAGACTTCTCAGTAATGGGTACCAGTGCTGTCGAGGCCAATCGGGAGCTATTAAAATCATGTTTGGCTTGTCCTGTCTGACCTTCAGGAGTACCTTTGGGAGGAGAGGCAGAGGTGGAAAGGCATACACATGAAGATTGCTCCAATTGAATGAGAGAGCATCCACTTTCCAAGCTGTGGGATGAAACCTTTTTGTGCAAAACTTTGGCAGCTGGTAATTTAGTGGAGAAGCGAACAGATCTATGTCTGGAGTTCCCCATAACACTGTCAATTTCTGAAATACATGAGGATCCAATTTCCACTCGTGGGGATCCATAATATGTCTGCTCAACACATCCGCTAAGGAGTTCTGTGCTCCTGGCAGAAACCTTGCCTGAAGATTTAGCTGTAAACTGAGAGCAGTCTCCCACAAAATCATTGCTTGTCTACATAGAGGATAAGAATGCGTTCCCCCTTGCTTGTTGATGTACCACATGACAGTTGTGTTGTCTGTTAGAATCAACACCTGCCCTGGAAGAAGTAACTCCTTGAAAGCTATCAATGCAAATTGGACTGCTAACATCTCCTTCAAGTTGATATGTAGATGTTGAAGTCTGGCAGGCCACGTGTCTTGCACCCATTTTCCATTTAGATGAGCTCCCCAAGCTTTGTCTGAGGCATCTGTCGTTAGAATCTGACTCGCCTCTGGCCGGGTCACAGAGAGTCCCTTGTTTAGGTGACATTCCTGAGCCCACCACAAAAATTCCTTTTGAATGCAAGGTATTATCTGAATGACAGTGTCCATATCTTGGCAGTGCTGTGTCCATACATTTTTGAGATACCATTGTAGCTTCCTCATATGCAGTTTGGCATTGGGAAGTACCAGAATACAAGATGCCATGAACCCCAAGGCTTGAAGGACTGTCCTTGCAGTCAGCCTGGACTGACGAGACAATTGGTGGAAGTAAAGAGAAAGATTCTTTTGTTTGTCCGGGGTCAAAAAGGCCATCTGGGATGCTGTATTCAGTCTCACACCCAGAAAGCACATGTCCTGAGAGGGTACTAGACTGGACTTTATTTCGTTCACAGAATACCCCAGGCATCTTAACACTGCCATCACATACTGTAAATGATGAAGAAGTTCGTCCTTTCCTTGGGCCAGAATCAGGCAATCGTCCAGATAAGGATAGATTTGCATTCCTCTCAGCCTGAAGAAAGCTATCACTGGAGCCAGAACCTTCGTGAACACTCTGGGCGCAGTAGATAAGCCAAAGGGCAATGCAGAGAACTGATAATGAGAAGTCCCAGCCCGAAAACGCAGATACTTCCTGCACCTGAGCCTGATAGGAATATGAAGGTAAGCCTCCTTGAGATCCAGAGTCACCATCCAGTGATCTTTGCCCAGCAGAGGTAAAAGCTGTTGTAACGTCAACATTTTGAACTTGGGAATGTCCAGATATGTGTTGAGGATAGATAAATCCAAAATTGGTCGCCACGTGCTCCCTTTCTTTGGTACTAGAAACAGGCGAGAATAAAATCCTAAGCCCACTTCTGGCAGAGGGACCGGTTGTATGGCCCCTATCTGAAGTAGTAGAGAAATTTGTTTGTGAGCCTCTAGTCTTTGCTGAGGAGGAACGTCCGGCATGCCTTTGAAAGGAGGCAAAGTATGGAAATAAAACTTGTAACCTTGGTGTATGATATCCAATACCCATTTGTCTTGGGTAATCAAATTCCAATTTTCCTTGAAGAGTGCCAACCTTCCTCCCAAAGGTGCTGCCATGCAAGAAGGATCTGGCAGCTGAAAAGGTAGGTCATTGGGCCGTTTACGAAAGGACTGGCCCCTGCCCTCACCCGAAGATTGTGCAGGTGAACTCCCTGTTCTAGGTCTGAAAGAACTCTGAGCTCTGCCCCTACCACGTCTAGATCTACCCCTAGACTGAGAATCATAAGAAGGATACGTCCACCCCTTAGCAGGCCAATTCCTTTTAAACTTCGGAGGCTGAACTTGCAAAAAATCTTTAACAGCCTGCATAGACTTAGCCTTGTCTTCCATTTTCTTCAAGACTGACTCCACAGGTGAACCAAACAACACATCAGACTGCAAAGGAGCATCCAAAATCCTTGTCTTAACATGGTCAGATAAAGTCTGATCCTTCAGCCAGGCGTGCCTGCGAAGAACTGAACCAGTGGCAGCCACCCTAGACGAGGCCTGCACAGCATCAAAGCCACATTGTAATGAATGCTTACCCACCTGTTCAGAGACATGCACCAAATCTTGTAATTCTTTACACTCAATGCCTTCCGCCAGAGCATCCACCTTAGACTTCAATTGAGAAAGAAGAAAGTTTTGATATTTCAACATATGAAACTGGCAATTCAAAGCCCTCATAGCTAAGGTAGAAGATGTATAGACCTTCTTTCCCCATCTATCCAAAGCTCTGGCCTCTTTATCAAGAGGAACCAGATTTTTTACAACAGAGGCCTTGACACCCTTAGGTCCCTGACTAATAGTTTCTGGGTCTGCCCTAGGACTCTTATAAAGATATTTATGAGCCTCAGGCACCCTGTAACACCTATCCGGTTTAACAGGAGCAGGAGGCAGAGAATCAGGATTAAGTGAAGCCTCTGCAAACACATCTTCCACAACATCCAGAACAGGGGGTATAGCCAAGGGCCTATGTTGGGGAAAAGCAAAAATTCCCTAAGCCTTTTCCGGGAATCAGAGAAGTCCTGACCTTCCCACTTAAAATGTTCCCTCATAGAATGAAGTGTCTCTGAAAAAGAAAAATCCTCTGGAGGAGAAGCAGAAGGAGTAGAATCATCTGCATCAGAATCAGAATAAGGAGAGTACTCCTGCAAGTCTTCAGCCGAAGACTCTGAAACATCCGAAGCCTGCTCAAAACTTCCCAACTCTGGCTCCACCCTAGGCCTCTTATCAGGAGGGGGCAAAGAACCTCTAATCAGAGTAATCAAATCTTCTGCCAGTTTAAGCATGTGCTTCTTGGGCACAGACCCTGCTGAACTAGGAGTGACCCCAACAGAAGCTAAACCTGGCCTGCCTCTGGGAGAAGCCTTGGAAACAGAAGGAGAGGGCCTAACCACCCTAGGAAGGGAGGGGAGTACAGTAACCTGAGAAGCCCCTTCAGCCCGACCTGCCTCCTGAGAGGCTACATCCTGCAATATCAAAGTCTCCCCCTGAGACTCCAAAGAAGTCTCTGTCGGAACCACCGGTTCCACTGAAGCCTCTAAAGAACCGGCGTCCGGAACGGACGACTCATCTTGCATGGGTTTAACTGTTTTGTCTTTGCGCTTCTTCGTAGAAGCGGGCGCCGGAGAGTCCGACGGCATATTATAATTGCACCGCTTCCCGAAGACCAGCCTAGCACAATCTAACCTTCGCTTAATAGTGCGCATATTGAACCTAGCACAAAAGCGACACCCAACAACGTCCTGCTCAGGCCCCAAACAAGGAATACACAAAGAATGATAATCCCTATGCGGTATCTGTTTCCCACAAGAAATACAGTTATTCACTTTTTCTGACATCCGGTAAAACACTGAGGCAAGAAAAAAACAAAATATTTCCTAACGGTGTACTTAGCCAACTTGGATTCGGTCTGAAACTCCGAACTCGAAAAATTTCAGAACGCCGAACGGCACTTGCAACGCTGCTTCTGCATCGGACCATGCGGCAAAAAAGACTGAGGATACGACGTCGGTCATGCGCATTTGTACCCTGACGTCCTGATGTCAGTTTTAAGCGCCTTGACCGACGTCAGCCTAATACTTTGGTATTCGGGCCGACCGAGGACAGCGGACTACCCATATGTAAGGACTGCAGCAATGTGAGATGAAGAACATCCAATGTTTGGGAAAACGTACCCAGACAGACAGACAGACAGAAAAAAATGTAGGGAAAATGTGACAAAATAAGGAGGAGAAAAGAGTCACAGGAAGTCAGAACTGACGCCAAAGGTAAAGGAAATTAGAAGCCCTAAGAATCTGTAGAGGGGCTAAAGCAAGAGAAGTACAACAATAAAAGTACCCTTCACATAATAAAATAGAGACTGGATAAAAGGAGGGAGAAATAACAATGGAGTGGGCCACCCTTCCTTAGCGAAGAGTAGCACACACATCCCGGGAGTCTGTCTCAGCTCCCAGTAAGCCACCTGAATTTTCAGAGACCAGTGGGTGAATAAGTCCCTCAGCGAGGTCTGAAAAAGGGAGTGAGGACTCCTTTGTGTAACCACCGACACCCTAACCATACTTTGAAACACAAAATGATGTACTCTGCAGGGTGGCAAAAGAACAGGTAAACTATATGTAACACTTGATAGTAACCCAACTTTTCATAACAGTAGTGAAGATGATCCCACAATCATGAGTTGGGAGGCCACTTGGTCATGGGCAAGAAAGAGTCCTGGCCTGGTTCTACTGGCACTGCAAAATAAAAGAAATCAAAAATGTTTGTGCTTTCATGAACTTATGTCTCAACGCTAACAATCAAGGTACCATTTGTAGCCATGCAGATTGTACGTCTCCCATCAGATCTAGCAATGATCATGTGCATATGCCGGTGCTCCAACTCCCGATTACCTGAGGCTATGCCATTCAGGAAGGCAGACTCAAAGGCCATTGCCACAAAACTAGTGCTACTGTTCTCATTGGTTGGTATAACTAAGAACTCTTAACACCTCACTCTTCTAGTAGGATGGTACAACTAAGATGCACCTAACAGATCATGGCACACCACTGCTCTTCTAGGTTGGTATAACAAAGACGATCCTGACAGATCATGGCACCACATTGTTCTCACATGCTTGTATAACTAAGACGCTTCTCACAGATCATGGCACCTCAATGTTCTCAAAGGTTAGTATAACTATGACGCTCCTGACAGATCATGCCACCCCATTTTTCTCATAGTTTGGTATAACAAAGATGCTTCTGACAGATTGTCACCCCACTGTTCTCATAAGCTCGTACAACAAAAACCCTCCTGAAAGATCACTACACCCCACTCTTTCCAAAGGATGGTATAACTAAGAACTCTTGACAAATTATGTCACTCCATTATTCTTGTATGTTGGTATAACTACGATGCTCCTGACAGATCATGGCACCCCACTGTTCTCACAGGTTGGTATTATCTAAGATGCTCCTGACAGCTCATGACACCCCATTTTCTCACTGACATCCCATTTTCACACTGGTTGATATAACTCAGACATCCCTGACAGATCATGGCACCCAATTGTTCTTACAGCTTGGTATAACTAAGATACTCAAGATGGATCATTGTACCTCAATGTTCTCACAGACTAGTATAACTAAGATGCTCCTGACAGATCATGGTACCCCACTGTTCTCACAGGTTGGTATTATCTAAGATGCTCCTGACAGATCATGGTACCCCAGTATTCTCATAGGTTGGTATAACCAAGATGCAACTCACAGACCATGGCACCCCACTGTTCTCATACATTGGTATAACTAGGATGCTTCTGATAGATCATGGCACCCCAATATTCGCATGGCTTGGTATAACTATGACCCTCTTGACAAATTATGGCACCCTAATGTTCTCACAGCTTGGTATAATTAATACACTATTGACAGATCACAGCACCCCACTGTTCTCCTTGGTTGGTAAAACTAAGATGCCCCTGACAAATTATGGCAGCCCAGTTTTCTCACTGGTTGGTATAACTAAGATGCTCCTGACAGATCATGGCACCCAACTGTTCCCATAGGTTATATAACTAAGACGCTCCTGACAGATGATGGCACCCTAGAGTTCTAATAAGTTGATATGACTAAAACACATCTGAGAGATCATGGCACCCCAATATTCTCACACGTTGGTATAACTAAGACGCTCTTGACAGATCATGGCACCCTAATGTTTTAATAAGTTGATATGGCTAAAACACACCTGAGAGATCATGGCAGCCCATTGTTCTCATAGGTTGACAGAACTAAGAACTCTTTACAGATCATGGTACCTGAGAACACACCACTGACAAGCCGCAAGTGAAGACAAGATGAAAGTGCAGGATACACACTAATAAATCCACAGTAACGTAAAGGCAAAAGTCCAAGCCCGTTTATTTTCACACAGTACACGTAAAACACTCCAAGCAAAACACTCCAAGCGTTTTTCGTCCCAGCAATGCCGGAACTTCTTCAGACAACAACTTCCTATCATGCTAATACTTTTATCTAGTTACCAATTGCACATAATTGGTTAATTAATAAGAAAGTAAATTACCACATTAGTTTCTTACACTAGCAAAGATTAAAAACAGTAATATTCAACATTTTGTATTTTGTAGAAGAGTCAGCGGACAGTGGTAAAATCACTAAATCAAGTATCAAATCCTAAGAAAAACCCTATCTGTCTTTTGTTCACAGAGACGGGGCCTAACAGAGGCACATACGGCAAGAGCAAACAAGTTGCTGAAGTTTGCAGCATGCTCCGCACCCACAGAAAGCTGCAAGGATCATTAAATGCCACAACCCTATCTTCCGTTCACAAAAACGGAGCCTAACAAAAACACATACAGCAGAAGCATGCAAGTTGCTAAAGTTTGCAGCATACTCCGCACCCGCAAGAAGCTGCAAGGATCGTTAAATACCACAACCATTTCCTGCAGCACCTCACCAAATATCAATCAACTATAATTTTTAACCTGAATTTAAAATAATCTTCGATAAATTTAATGATAGTGTTAGGTACACATTTTAACTTGTTATTGTATGTGGATAATGCTCAGTACAAAGTACTAGACAACAAAATAAAATACGATTGTTTTCTATAAACAAAGGTAAAGTCTACGGACACACACAATAGGTGGAAAGATTAATAAAATTTGTAGTGTGTTCCACACCCACAGTTAACTATAAAATTTACTAAATTTTATTTAATTTACTACGAACTGTACCCACAGTTTAAATTACTTACAAAGTTAACTTGAATATTCAATAGATAAGGTAAAATTTAAAATGGTATTAAGTAACCATATTAACCATTTAATCTATATACAAAATATAAGAAATATTAATTTAATTATGTTTTTTTTAAATGATATATGTATTAATATTTGATTCATAACCTAACACTTACTTGTTTAAAAGTTAGGAGGTTTAGTTGATTTTATTATTTAAAAACTCATGTTGTAACTATTTATTTAATTTTTAGTTACACCAATATTAATTTTACCAGTAAGGTTACTCTTAAAACCAAAATTTAAAAGCATTTCCATATTAACCAAAATAACTATCACATAAAATACTATAAGTATTAAAAAATACAAATTATATAAAAAGTGTGTATTCAAGCCTGAGTGTTTTAACTTCATCTTAATAAACTTTTGATTTTTAGGATACAAGATATGGAACAAAATTCATTAAGGCCTGGGTGGGTACAGGCCATTAATCTTATTTGCCATTTAAGTTCACTTCTCTCAAGGTCCAATTTCAATAAATTGTCATTGACCAACCCTAATTCATTGTAGTTTTGCACAATTTGGTTTATTGCCATGAATTTAAATTTATGTTCTGGATATTTTGTGCAGTGCCTAGCTAAAGCGTTATCATCTTTGTTTTTCGAAATTGCATAACAGTGCTCATAGATCCTATCACGAAGTCGTCGATCGGTTTTGCCCACATAAAATGAGGGGCATTTTGTACATTGGGCCAGATAGACTACTGCCTTAGAGTTACAGTTACAAGATGTATTAACCTGAAAAGTTTCATCTCTAATGTTAAACCTTTCCGATGTGTCTATGTAAGAGCAGTATTTGCAATTTCCACACTTTGTCGTACCTCTTTTATATTTTTTCATTTTGGGGTTTGTTTCTAACAACTTTTTTAGGTTATGGCCTCTTCTATATGTGATTATAGGGCCATAATTAAAAATATGTGCTAGATCTTTATCTAGTGACAAAAAACGCCAGTACTTTCTCACTATATTACCTATGTTAAACGCTTCAATACAATAGGTGAATATAAATGCAGTAGTGAAATTTTCCTTGTTTTTAACATCCAGTTCAACAGACTCTTGTACTACATTAGTCATAACTGTAAGAGAAGTCTGTTCAAGGTTGGTGTTATTCTCTGAAGCAATGTTTAAGTTAGTTTTGGAATTTAAAATTGGCAGATATATTCCCTTGCTTCTTTTTTCAGTTACTTCCTTGAATATTCCTTGTAAAAATGAGTCTGGATACCCCCTGTTTGTAAACATGGCATAAAGAAGGTTACATTCTTCGTTAAAATCCTGATCTAATGTTACCATTCTTGCAGCCCTGACTAGTTGTCCTTTGACAACTGATTTCTTTTGGTGGTGGGGGTGCATGCTTGTGAAATGTAAGTAACTATTACAACGAGTCTCTTTCCTATGAATTTTAACCATGTACTTGTCCAAGTTTTTAGTCAGACAAACATCTAAGAAATTGATTGTAGTTAGTTGGAAGTTTTTTGTGAACCTTAAGAAATGGGTAGTTGAGGTAAGGTAATCAACTAGTTGGTCTGCGACTAGTTCATCCCCCTGGATGATGATGAATATGTCATCCAAGAACCTTTTATAGCAAAGTATTTGATTCATCCATTCACTACTAAAAAGGTGTTCATTTTCCCAATGGGCTAGAACCAGATTTGCAAAACTCGAGCCCATAGGGGAGCCCATGGCTACCCCTATCTTTTGTCTAAATAGCGAACCCTCAAAGTGAATGAAGTTGTTTGCTAAAATGATGTCTAGTAGTTGTTCTACTAGTAGGCATTCATTGTCATGTGCTCCTTTGCTTCTAATAAAATCAATTACCCATTCAATTCCTGTTATGTGTGGAATACAGGAATATAGTTCACAGATGTCAATGGTCAAACAATTCCCAGATTTATTAAAAGGTACATTCCGAATACATTCTAGGAAAGACCAAGAGTCCTTAAGTATCTGTGTTTCTAGCCCCACATACTTTTTGAGAATGCAGTCCACCAACTTTGCAGCTGGATAGGTTAAGGACTGCCTTGCATCTACCAACGCTCTAAAGGGTGGATTTAACACACTTTATGTAACTTTGGTATGCCAAAAATCTTAGGTATTCTGGGTGCCATCATGGTAATGTAGGTGTATTGGTTAATATCTATAATACCATCTGTATACAGATCACTAAGGAACATCTTGATTTTATTGTATGCCTGATTAAGTTCATTTCTGCTCGTTTCTTCATAGGTATTACTTCCCAAAATTGATTGCATAATGTTAGAATAGTCACTATTGTAAAAAACTGCTAAACCCCCACCTTTGTCAGGTTTCATTAATCTCAAAGGTAATTGTCTAATAAGATTCAAAGAACAAGTTTCTTCATCTGACATGTTAACTTTAAGATTCTTGTTGTGAGGGTATTTGGCAAGGTCTCTAAATTCACTAATACACAGCTGTTCAAACATATTCAGTGTATTGTTGTGAGGTGGATTGTAAGTACTAGCTGTCTTAAGTTCACTTGTAACTGTTGTTACCAAAAATAATGTTTAAATTTAATTTACGTGTAAACAGTTTGAAATCAATAATGAGTTCGGTGGTGTCACATCTTTTTGTAGGTACAAAAGTCATTCCTTTAGCAAAAAGTTCCACCAGGCTGGGGTCAATATGACACTCAGTATAGTTATAAATTTTAAAGTCTTTTTTGATGTTTGGTATAATTTCATGCAACTTTAATCCTGATGTTGGTTGTTGCTCCTGGTATTGTATCTCCGTTTCTGACCTTGGGGGGGATTGTTCATCCAGTTGTTCCCCCTCCCCCCCTGGTAGTTTTTTTGGCCACCTTGGTTTTGTCTGGTGGTGTTACCCTGCTGGAAAGGTTGGCTTGTTTCAGGTTCATGAGTTACATCTTCAAAAATTTCATCTTCTATGTTCATGTTATCAGAAGTTGTTGCATAGGCATTAGTTACATTCCTAGATGTAACATGCCTACTTTTATTTTTTAAGGGTTTCGGGTAACTAAACCCATTATTTTTTGGTAAAAAGTTGTTGTTGTTGGGTGGTTTTGGGAACGCTTCCCCATCTCTATAAGCTTTAAGGTCCCTTTGAAGTTTTTTCAACTTATTACCCTTTAATTTAACCATTTGTTGAGAGATACTATTTAAAGTTCTTTCGAATTCATATTTGTATCTACTAAAGTCCGAATCAAATTTGATTTCATTTTCTAAATCAGTAATTTCATTATTTAGATCATCAAGGGAAATGTTGTAATATTTAATCATACACTTCAATATTTCCAGTCCATGATTGTTATACAAGTTGGTCAGTTCATTAAAGAAATCGGATCCGTACACAAGGCCAGTAGGATATGAAAAGTGTCTTAAGCCTTTCGGCACAATCTTCTCTTGCACACATCTGTTCAAATAGTTTAATTCTAGTTGTAACTTTTTGGCTTTAAATAATTTATTGTCAAAAACTTTAAGTTTTTCAGTTAAGTTGCCAGTACCTGTACTGTTGTTAAAATGTTCAGTACCTGTGATTTGATTGTCCATGTTTAATTCCGTGTTCAACCATGACCTGATGTTAAAATTGTTGTCCGTGTTTGTTAAACCCCTTTCCCTAGGTTCTGTAGCATCCGCAGGCTGTCGCTGTTCATTTTGAAAAAGTCCTTGTCTTTGAGGAAGTTGTTGGTTTCCACTGTTGGTGTTCGTGGGTGATGTAGAAGCCCTCGAATGTCCGCTGGAGTTGGTGACGCTATCTACCTTCTCCGATAAGCGGTCGAGGCGAACGTTGATTAAGTTTAAAAGTTGAGTCAGGTTTCCCTGCGATTGGTTCTGGTTTTTTACAATAGTGACTATTCTAACATTATGCAATCAATTTTGGGAAGTAATACCTATGAAGAAACGAGCAGAAATGAACTTAATCAGGCATACAATAAAATCAAGATGTTCCTTAGTGATCTGTATACAGATGGTATTATAGATATTAACCAATACACCTACATTACCATGATGGCACCCAGAATACCTAAGATTTTTGGCATACCAAAGTTACATAAAGTGTGTTAAATCCACCCTTTAGAGCGTTGGTAGATGCAAGGCAGTCCTTAACCTATCCAGCTGCAAAGTTGGTGGACTGCATTCTCAAAAAGTATGTGGGGCTAGAAACACAGATACTTAAGGACTCTTGGTCTTTCCTAGAATGTATTCGGAATGTACCTTTTAATAAATCTGGGAATTTTTTGACCATTGACATCTGTGAACTATATTCCTGTATTCCACACATAACAGGAATTGAATGGGTAATTGATTTTATTAGAAGCAAAGGAGCACATGACAACGAATGCCTACTAGTAGAACAACTACTAGACATCATTTTAGCAAACAACTTCATTCACTTTGAGGGTTTGCTATTTAGACAAAAGATAGGGGTAGCCATGGGCTCCCCTATGGGCTCGAGTTTTGCAAATCTGGTTCTAGCCCATTGGGAAAATGAACACCTTTTTAGTAGTGAATGGATGAATCAAATACTTTGCTATAAAAGGTTCTTGGATGACATATTCATCATCATCCAG
Source organism: Protopterus annectens (assembly GCF_019279795.1). NCBI lineage: Eukaryota > Metazoa > Chordata > Ceratodontiformes > Protopteridae > Protopterus > Protopterus annectens. Next base: position 869,885,416 of record NC_056750.1, on the reverse strand, counting down.
GATGTTGTACGTGAATGTTGTATTCTGATGAAGTTATTTATGAAAGCGGAGATTAAATTTGTCTATACGCTATTTTGTGTCTGCAGCTGTGCTTACTCTGCCTTTTTGTTTCCTTGTTTTTTGGTTCTATCAGTAGTTTTTTGTCTTGCGTGGTTTTTATCCAGGGGGATGAACTAGTCGCAGACCAACTAGTTGATTACCTTACCTCAACTACCCATTTCTTAAGGTTCACAAAAAACTTCCAACTAACTACAATCAATTTCTTAGATGTTTGTCTGACTAAAAACTTGGACAAGTACATGGTTAAAATTCATAGGAAAGAGACTCGTTGTAATAGTTACTTACATTTCACAAGCATGCACCCCCACCACCAAAAGAAATCAGTTGTCAAAGGACAACTAGTCAGGGCTGCAAGAATGGTAACATTAGATCAGGATTTTAATGAAGAATGTAACCTTCTTTATGCCATGTTTACAAACAGGGGGTATCCAGACTCATTTTTAAAAGGAATATTCAAGGAAGTAACTGAAAAAAGAAGCAAGGGAATTTACCTGCCAATTTTAAATTCCCAAACCAACTTAAATATTGCTTCAGAGAATAACATCAACCTTGAGCAGACTTCCTTTACAGTTACGACTAATGTAGTACAAGAGTCTTTTGAATTGGATGCTAAAAACAAGGAGAATTTTACTACTGCATTTATATTTACCTATTGTATTGAAGCGTTTAATATAGGTAATATAGTGAGAAAGTACTGGTGTTTTCTGTCATTAGACAAAGATCTAGCACACATTTTTAGTTATGGCCCTATAATTACATATAGAAGAGGCCACAATCTAAAAAAGTTGTTAGAAACAAAGCCCAAAATGAAAAAATACAAAAGAGGCATGACAAAGTGTGGAAATTGCAAATACTGCTCTTACATAGACACATCGGAAAGGTTTAACATTAGAGATGAAACTTTTCAGGTTAATACATCTTGTAACTGTAACTCTAAGGCAGTAGTCTATCTGGCCCAATGTACAAAATGCCCCTCATTTTATGTGGGCAAAACCGATAGACGACTTCGTGACAGGATTTACGAGCACTGTTATGCTATTTCGAAAAACAAGGATGATAATGCTTTAGCTAGGCACTGCACAAAATATCCAGAACATAAATTTAAATTCATGGCAATAAACCAAATTGTGCAAAACTACAATGAATTAGGGTTGGTCAATGACAATTTATTGAAATTGGACCTTGAGAGAAGTGAACTTAAATGGCAAATAAGATTAATGGCCTGTACCCACCCAGGCCTTAATGAATTTTGTTCCATATCTTGTATCCTAAAAATCAAAAGTTTATTAAGATGAAGTTAAAACACTCAGGCTTGAATACACACTTTTTATATAATTTGTATTTTTTAATACTTATAGTATTTTATGTGATAGTTATTTTGGTTAATATGGAAATGCTTTTAAATTTTGGTTTTAAGAGTAACCTTACTGGTAAAATTAATATTGGTGTAACTAAAAATTAAATAAATAGTTACAACATGAGTTTTTAAATAATAAAATCAACTAAACCTCCTAACTTTTAAACAAGTAAGTGTTAGGTTATGAATCAAATATTAATACATATATCATTTAAAAAAAACATAATTAAATTAATATTTCTTATATTTTGTATATAGATTAAATGGTTAATATGGTTACTTAATACCATTTTAAATTTTACCTTATCTATTGAATATTCAAGTTAACTTTGTAAGTAATTTAAACTGTGGGTACAGTTAGTAAATTAAATAAAATTTAGTAAATTTTATAGTTAACTGTGGTGTGGAACACACTACAAATTTTATTAATCTTTCCACCTATTGTGTGTGTCCTCAGACTTTATTATTGTTTACTGAAAACAAACGTATTTTATTTTGTCCTTCAGTACTATTTACTGAGTACTATCCACATACAACAATAAGATAAAATGTGTACCTAACACTATTACTAAATTCATCGGAGACAATTTTTATATAGAGGTTAGAACTTGTAGTTGTTTGATACTTGGTGAGGTGCCGCAGGAAATGGTTGTGGTACTTGACGATTCTTGCAGCTTTTTGCGGGGGCGGAACAAGCTGCAAACTTTAGCAACTTGCATGCTTCTGCTGTATGTGTTTTTGTTAGGTTCCGTTTTTGTGAACAGAAGATAGATAGGGCTGTGGCATTTAATGATCCTTGCAGCTTTCTGTGGGTGCGGAGCATGCTGCAAACTTCAGCAACTTGTTTGCTCTTGCCGTATGTGCCTCTGTTAGGCCCCGTCTCTGTGAACAAAAGACAGATAGGGTTTTTCTTAGGATTTGATACTTGATTTAGTGATTTTACCACTGTCCGCTGACTCTTCTACAAAATACAAAATGTTGAATATTACTGTTTTTAATCTTTGCTAGTGTAAGAAACTAATGTGGTAATTTACTTTCTTATTAATTAACCAATTATGTGCAATTGGTAACTAGATAAAAGTATTAGCATGATAGGAAGTTGTTGTCTGAAGAAGTTCCGGCATTGCTGGGACGAAAAACGCTTGGAGTGTTTTGCTTGGAGTGTTTTACGTGTACTGTGTGAAAATAAACGGGCTTGGACTTTTGCCTTTACGTTACTGTGGATTTATTAGTGTGTATCCTGCACTTTCATCTTGTCTTCACTTGCGGCTTGTCAGTGGTGTGTTCTCAGTTATTTTGTATCCAGTTACCTGTAGATCATGGTACCTGTCGCTCGTCTGGTCAGTATGAAGTAGACGAACATTGTGGGTTCTGTTCAAGCAGCTTTATTATGTACAAACACATTAGAAATGAAGCTAAGTAACTTTAACACACACACACACATATATATATATATATATATATATATATATATATATATATATATATATATATATATACACAAACTAGTTGTCTCATTCATAGATGCTCACACTCTGGCTGCACTCACAAAATGGCACTGAAGCTCGCATGTGCCTGCTATTTATATGCATGTTCAGGACTCAGAAATGCATCTTAAAGGTACAGCACACGTTATTCTACATCCTCCCACTTTATGTGTCGTGCATCATTTACAACACTGACTGATATGCCACAGGTACAAAACAATTTTTAATCATGCAATTATACAAAGCTAGATACATATATACAACTATGTCCAAGTTGCTGAGTATTTCACATGGGTCTGAAATATGACCAAATCATGTGACATAGAAATTGGAATTGGGTTTAGCAACTGGGATTGTCTCTACTGAATGTTCAACCTTAGGGACATCGGGAACATTATCAGAAATAGTAGTGGGAATCAAGACACGTTCTGGAACAGGAACACGTTCTGGAACAGGAACACGTTCTGGAACAGGAACATTGTCTGATTTACTCAGATTTAGAGTCTGTATCACGAGAACAATGTTGCAACATCGATTCTGATACAGGAAGATACTAGTGGAGTACGGTTTCCCTGGTACTCCACACCCCCAGATTTCACAAGATGCAAAATCTGGATGCATTCTTGTAAGGAAGCAGGGACAATTATTTTAGGACCTTTGAAAATAATGCTATCTTCCATCAACATCTCATATCTGTAAGGAAAGCAGGGTTGTACTTCTGGTGTTACACTAGATTGCTCTGACGGCCATCCATCATAGATGCAGTGATTGTTCTTTTGCAAAACTGGATCAGTCTTTGTGTGATCTCTTAGCTCATCAAGTCTTGCGGTAGAAAATTACACACTTCCATGACATCGAAGTCAAAATTCTCTGTGTCAAGCTGTTCCATTGTACTTCTTATTTCTGGGTGATCTGGATAAGGTATCAGCCAGATAAAGAAGTTTGCCTTTGGTATAGATCATTCTGAAGTGGTACTTTTGTAATTTAAGAACAATTCTTTGTAATCTTGCTGGAGCTGAATGCATAGGCTTCTTTAAAATAGTAACCAGAGGATGATGATCAGTTTCAATCTGAATATCTCGACCACAGATATAATCACGAAACTTGGAACATGCAAACACTATTGCCAAAAGTTCTTTCTCAATCTGAACATATTGCATTTCAGCTTGGGCAAGTGTTCTAGATGCATAGGCTACCAGTCTACCCTGTTGAAGAATGACTGCACCTAGACCAAATCTTGAGGTATCGCAGGAAAGAGTTACTGTTATGTTGACATCATAGCATCTTAATGAAGGTGGAGCAGCAATTTTCTGCTTAAGGTCTTCAAATGCTTTCTGGTGATGTTCTAACCATGACTATGTAACATTCTTACGTGTTAGCTCTCCCAAAGGCACTGTCAACTCACAGACGTCTAGTATAAACTTGCCCAATTAGTTGACCATGCCAAGAAAACATTGTAGAGCTTGTACATTACCTGGTGTTGACATTTCAAGAATGGCTTGCTTGCTTGGATGAGTCTGGTCTCAAGGCAATGCTAGTAAATAAATTACCTACATATGTAACTTCTGCTAGCCTGAATTTGTACTTCAGACGATTGAGCTTTAAGTTCATTTCACATGCTCTTTCTAGAACACTCTTAAGGTTTATGTCAAGCTCTGCTTCACCACTGCCTCTGACTAACAAATTATCTACTATTATGGAACAAGGATATCCTGAAAAATTTTGCTCCATTGCACACTGAAAGACTTCACTTGCAGAATTTACTCCAAATGGCATCCTGAGAAATCTGCATCTTCCAAATGGGTACTGAACGGAGCCAGTAATGAAGATTTGCAATCAAGCATCACTTGCCAAAATTAACTTTCTGCAACTAAGAGAGAAAAAATACTGGCATTCGGTATTAGGACTGTGACTTCTTCGACTGTACGCATGGGATGATGAGATCTTTTTAATGGTTTGTTCAAATATCTTGAGTCAATGCATGTTCTGATTTTGTCTGAGACTTGTGCTACCATTGATGACACCCATTCAGTATGTTCTGTGATTGGACAAATCACACCCTGCTGCACCATTTTTGTCCAGCTGAGCTTTGGCTTTATGCTGCATCGCTCTCAAAACTTTTCTAGCTGGTCTGACCACTAGACTGATCTCTGGGTCTAGAAAGAAGATCAGGTTAATGAAGTTGGTGCAAGACTCAGAATCCTCACCTGGGAGAAGACAAATAGCTGCTACCCTCTTCCCAAGTAGTGGTGGGTGACACATCCTCACTAAGTATCAGACATAGGATGGTTTGGGATTTCTGTTATGAAACAGGGGCATTTTCTCTGCAATACCCAGGCAAGCCTCCTTTATTACATACCACAGAGAGACCATTGCAGGGCAGAAGGTCAGTTTGAAGCCTTGTAGCATACCACAGGCCCAAAAACAGGCAGTGCAAGAGGACTTACAAAATGTTAAAATCGACGAGGTTAAAGAAATCAGGCAAATGTAAGCGCTCCATTATGATTGCACCAAATATGTATGACACCATCCAGTTTTGTAATGACTTTTTTAATTTGAACAGCATCTCTATGATCAATAGCTACCCTATGGGCAGGGTATGTGATCAGGTTGGACAGCTGGATAAAGCAGTATTCTTTACTACCTTGGACGTAACCAAAGGTTACTGGCAGATGATCCCCCTAACCAATGAGGCTAGTGAAGACTGCTTTCTCCACAGTGGATGCTCTTCTTTAATATACCATTCGTCCATTGGGTATTACTTGGTGTCCCAGCTACATTCCGAAAATTGGTGGACAGAGATTTAAAACTCCACCAAATGTATGTTGGAATTTATTTGGAGAATATGGTTAGTCATTCAGAGGATTATGACTATCATTTTCCAAAGGTCCAAGCAGATGCGTCTCACTATCAATACTCCAAAATGTCCAAAGGTCCATGCAGATGCGTCTCACTATCAATACTCAAAAATGTCCAAAGGTCCATGCAGATCAGTCTCACTATCAATACTCCAAAATGTCCAAAGGTCCATGCAGATCAGTCTCACTATCAATACTCCAAAATGTCCAAAGGTCCATGCAGATCAGTCTCACTATCAATACTCCAAAATGGCCAAGGGTCCATGCAGATCAGTCTCACTATCAATACTCCAAAATGGCCAAGGGTCCATGCAGATCAGTCTCACTATCAATACTCCAAAATGCAAGACTTGAATGAGTGAGGTCAGACACACAAGTTAAGTCATACGGCAGGTGCTAATCAGGTGTGTAATGTGCTGAAGCAAGGACTAAGGTTGGTCCCCTTGGCAAAATTACCTGAAGTATCAAGTAGAAATGCTTGGGACCAGGTTATTCAGAGTTTCAAAGGACCATAGAGAGCTTTTCCTGTGACGTGAGATGCACACTGAGGTTAAGAAGGTAAACTCATACATGGGTAATCTTAAGTTACAGATTGTGGTGCTTGTAATGGTAGCCTGTACATTCCGAAGTGGTGAGACAAAGATGGTGGTCTATGTGACAATTAGGGCACGACATGAGAGACGTTTTATCTATGGTACAATGAACTTTTGTTTGAACCTGTAAAGCCAAGTAGGACATGGTTTTGACTTGTGAAAATATATCTGCATGTATTTATGAGTGTGTGTGTGTGTGTGTGTGTGTGTGTGTGTGTGTGTGTGTGTGTGTGTGTGTGTGTGTGTGTGTGTGTGTGTGTAGATATATATATATATATATATATATATATATATATATATATATATATATATATACACACACATATATATATGGGTCTACTTTACATGGTCGACTGTTCAGAAAGTCGACTTTCATATGGCCAAGACCATATGATAGACTTTCAAAAAACCTACCATGTAAAATAAATACATAAAACACAACAAACACTTAACTTAAACTGTTAGCAGCGGGGCTATGCCCCCTGCATCCCCCATGGGGGGGTCCACCCCCCCATTACTTAAATATACCAACTCCAAGATCGCACTACAGTGCGGAAGAAGGACATTTTCCTATTCAGCACTGTACGGAGATAGTGGTTCCCCATGGTCGGCTTTTCAAAAGTATCATATGGTCTCAGCCATATGAAAGTCGACTTTCTGAAAAGTCGACCACATGAAGTCTGTGTGTATACATGCATACATATATCAGTCTTCTGAATATGATGAAATTAACAATAGCAGAACTTCTGAATGGGAAACACTGGAAATCAGAAGTGCAAATGTCGTACAAGTTCTTTCAGTAAATGAAGTAACACCTGCTCTACTTTGTGCCTCCTTGTATAATTGCTTTATACTGGCTATAACTGACCTGAGGGTGGCATGGTCACTGCAGTGGAAAGTATTGCTAAATATTCCCTCACTTTGGTCTCCTCTTCCACTGAGTCACTGTCTTCCTTCACAGTGCTGGTATGTGTCATGTGTACATTTCATGCCTGAGAGCCTGGTAGTGTGTTGCATTTGTACAGATTTCATACAAGTCACATAAGCTTATTCTATGTTGATCCTGTGCCCTTTAACAGTAATGTCAGTTACTGATTTTCTGACATATATAACATTCCTGATGTACTGATAATCAAAGAACATTTATTAAGTGATGGTTCCTATTCTGCTTATCAGTGTAGTACTACATCAGGATAATAAAAAGCCACTCTATTACTGTGGTGTTCCATCAGTATACCTCCTGCTAAACCTATTTGGACCTTATTTATTTATTTGACATTTGTTTACCAAGTACGAATGGGTGGGTGCCCATTTTCAGCGGAGGCCAGGGAGAAAAGATCCAGAGACAATTAGCATATCACATTAGCCTATTACAGAGCAACAATGAATGTTTTCTCATTCAAGAAAGAATACACAACAATGGACAGCACATAATTTTTCCATACAATAGATGAGATATACTTTCACATTAACTATAGACATTACTAAGGAAACTATACACGAGACAAGTGGTCGTTACAATTACATGACTCAGATCAGTAGGATTCTGATTGATAGTTACGTAATCTTTGTTTATTATACTGTACTTAGTATACATACCTTACAGAACAGGGTTGTGACAGGAAGGGAGTTACAGGATACAATGTATTTAGTATACATATCTTACAGTACAAGGCTGGGACAAGATACAATTTACATAGTATACATATCTTACAGTACAGGGCTGGGAGAGGAGATGAGTTACAGGATAGAATGCACTTAGTATACATATCTTACAGTACAGGGTTGTGACAGGAGGGGAGTTACAGGATACAATGTACTTAGTATACATACCTTACAGTACAGGGCTGGGAAAGGACGGGAGTTACAGGATAGATTGTACTTAGTATACATATCTTACAGTACACGGCTGGGAGAGGAGGGGAGTTACAGGATACAATGTACTTAGTATACATATCTTACAGTACAGGGCTGGGAGAGGAGGGGAGTTACAGGATACAATGTACTTAGTATACATACCTTACAGTACAGGGTTGTGACAGGATACAATGTACTTAGTATACATATCTTACAGTACAGGGTTGTGACAGGGGGGGGAGTTACAGGATACAATGTACTTAGTATACATATCTTACAGTACAGGGCTGGGATAGGAGGGGAGTTACAGGATACAATGTACTTAGTATACATATCTTACAGTACAGGGCTGGGAGAGGAGGGGAGTTACAGGATACAATGTACTTAGTATACATACCTTACAGTACAGGGTTGTGACAGGATACAATGTACTTAGTATACATATCTTATAGTACAGGGCTGGGAGAGGAGAGGAGTTACAGGATACAATGTACTTAGTATACATATCTTATAGTACAGGGCTGGGAGAGGAGAGGAGTTACAGGATACAATGTACTTAGTATACATACCTTACAGTACAGGGTTGTGACAGGAGGGGAGTTACAGGATACAATGTATTTAGTATACATACCTTACAGTACAGGGTTGTGAAAGGATACAATTTACATAGTATACATATCTTACAGTACAGGGCTGGGAGAGGAGACAAGTTACAGGATAGAATGTACTTAGTATACATACCTTACAGTACAGGGTTGTGACAGGAGGGGAGTTACAGGTTATAATGTACTTAGTATACATATCTTACAGTACAGGGCTGGGACAGGAGACGAGATACAGGATAGAATGTACTTAGTATACATACCTTACAGTACAGGGTTGTGACAGGATACAATGTACTTAGTATACATATCTTATAGTACAGGGTTGGGAGAGGACTTACAGGATACAATGCATTTAGTATACATATCTTATAGTACAGGGCTGGGAGAGGAGGGGAGTTACAGGATACAATGTACTTAGTATACATATCTTATAGTACAGGGCTGGGAGAGGAGGGGAGTTACAGGATACAATGTACTTAGTATACATATCTTACAGTACAGGGTTGTGACAGGAGGGGAGTTACAGGATACAATGTACTTAGTATAAATATCTTACAGTACAGGGCTGGGAGAGGAGGGGAGTTACAGGATACAATGTACTTAGTATACATATCTTACAGTACAGGGCTGGGAGAGGAGGGGAGTTACAGGATATAATGTACTTAGTATACATACCTTACAGTACAGGGTTCTGACAGGAGGGGAGTTACAGGATACAATGTATTTAGTATACATACCTTACAGTACAGGGTTGTGACAGGATACAATTTACATAGTATACATATCTTACAGTACAGGGTTGGGAGAGGAGGGGAGTTACAGGATACAATGTACTTAGTATACATATCTTACAGTACAGGGTTGTGACAGGAGGGGAGTTACAGGATACAATGTACTTAGTATACATATCTTACAGTACAGGGCTGGGAGAGGAGACGAGTTACAGGATAGAATGTACTTAGTAAGTGTACTTAGTATACATACCTTACAGTACAGGGTTGTGACAGGAGGGGAGTTACAGGATACAATGTACTTAGTATACATATCTTACAGTACAGGGCTGGGAGAGGAGACGAGTTACAGGATAGAAGGTACTTAGTATAAATACCTTACAGTACAGGGTCGTGACAGGAGGGGAGTTACAGGATACAATGTACTTAGTATACATATCTTACAGTACAGGGCTGGGAGAGGAGACGAGTTACAGGATACAATGTACTTAGCATACATACCTTACAGTACAGGGCTGGGACAGGATACAATTTACATAGTATACATATCTTACAGTACAGGGCTGGGAGAGGAGACGAGTTACAGGATAGAATGTACTTAGTATACATACCTTACAGTACAGGGTTGTGACAGGAGGGGAGTTACAGGATACAATGTACTTAGTATACATATCTTACAGTACAGGGCTGGGAGAGGAGGGGAGTTACAGGATACAAAATGTACTTAGCATACATATCTTACAGTACAGGGCTGGGAGAGGAGGGGAGTTAAAGGATAAAATGTACTTAGTATACATACCTTACAGTACAGGGTTGTGACACGATACAATGTACTTAATATACATATCTTACAGTACAGGGCTGGGAGAGGAGACGAGTTACAGGATAGAATGTACTTAGTATACATACCTTACAGTACAGGGTTGTGACAGGAGGGGAGTTACAGGATACAATGTACTTAGTATACATATCTTACAGTACAGGGTTGTGACAGGATACAATTTACATAGTATACATATCTTACGGTACAGGGCTGGGAGAGGAGATGAGTTACAGGATAGAATGTACTTAGTATACATACCTTACAGTACAGGGTTGTGACAGGAGGGGAGTTACAGGATACAATGTACTTAGTATACATATCTTACAATACGGGGCTGGGAGAGGAGACGAGTTACAGGATAGAATGTACTTAGTATACATACCTTACAGTACAGGGTTGTGACAGGAGGGGCGTTACAGGATACAATGTACTTAATATACATATCTTGCAGTACAGGGCTGGGAGAGGAGAGGAGTTACAGGATACAATATATTTAGTATACATATCTTACAGTACAGGGCTGGGTCAGGAGGGGAATTACAGGATACAATGTACTTAATATACATATCTTACAGTACGGGGCTGGGAGAGGAGGGGAGTTACAGGATACAATGTATTTAGTGTACATATCTTACAGTACAGGGTTGGGACAGGAGGGAGTTAAAGGATACAATATACTTTGTATACATATCTTACAATACAGGGCTGTGGGAGGAGAGGAGTTACAGGATACAATGTACTTAGTATACATATCTTACAGTACAGGTATGGGACAGGAGGGGAGGTACAGGATACAATGTATTTAGTATACATATAGTACAGGGTTGGGAGAGGAGTTACAGGATACAATGTACTTAGTATACATATCTTACAGTACAGGGCTGGGAGAGGAGAGGAGTTACAGGATACAATGTACTTAGTATACATATCTTACAGTACAGGGCTGGGACAGGAGGGGAGTTACAGGATACAATGCACTTAATATACATATGTTACAGTACAGGGCTTGGAGAGGTGTTACAGGATACAATGTACTTAGAATACATATAGTACAGGGCTGAGAGAGGAGTTACAGGATACAATGTACTTAGTATACATATCTTACAGTACAGGGCTGGGAGAGGAGGGGAGTTACAGGATACAATGTACTTAGTATACATATCTTACAGTACAGGGCTTGGAGAGGAGTTACAGGATACAATGTACTTAGTATACATATAGTACATGGCTGGGAGAGGAGTTACAGGATACAATGTACTTAGTATACATATAGTACAGGTTGGGAGGGGAGTTACAGGATACAATGTACTTAGTATACATATCTTACAGTACAGGGCTAAGAGAGTAGAGGAGTTACAGGACACAATGTACTTAGTATACATATAGTACAGGGTTGGGAGCGGAATTACAAAATACAATGTACTTAGTATACATATAGTACAGGGTTGGGAGGGGAGTTACAGGATACAATGTACTTAGTATACATATCTTCAAGTGCAGGGTTGGGAGGGGAGTTACAGGATACAATGTACTTAGTATGCATATAGTACAGGGTTGGGATAGGAGTTACAGGATACAATGAACTTAGTATACATATCTTACAGTACAGGGCTGTGAGAGGAGGGGAGTTACACGATACAATGTACTTAGTATACATATAGTACAGGGTTGGGAGAGGAGTTACAGTATACAATGTACTTAGTATACATATAGTACAGGGTTGGGAGTGGAGTTACAGGATACAATGTACTTAGTATACATATAGTACAGGGTTGGTGGAGGAGTTACAGGATACAATGTACTTAATATACATATAGTACAGGGTTGGGAGAGGAGTTACAGGATACAATGTACTTAGTATACATAGTACAGGGTTGGGAGAGGAGTTACAGGATACAATGTACTTACTATACATATAGTACAGGGTTGGGAGGGGAGTTACAGGATACAATGTACTTAGTATACATATAGTACAGGGTTGGGAGGGGAGTTACAGGAGACAATGTACTTAGTATACATATAGTACAGGGATGGGAGAGGAGTTACAGGATACAATGTACTTAGTATACAAATAGTACAGGGTTGGGAAAGGTGTTACAGGATACAATGTACTGAGTACACATATAGTACAGGGTTGGGAGAGGAGTTACAGGATACAATGTACTTAGTACACATATCTTACAGTACAGGGTTGGGAGGGGAGTAACAGGCTACAATGTACTTAGTATACATATAGTACAGGGTTGGGAAAGGCGTTACAGGATACAATTTACTTAGTATACATATAGTACAGGTTGGGAGGGGAGTTACAGGATACAATGTACTTAGTATACATATCTTACAGTACAGGGCTGGGACAGGAGGGGAGTTACAGGATACAATGTACTTAGTATACATATCTTACAGTACAGGCCTTGGAGAGGAGTGTGGTTACAGGATACAATGTACTTAGTATACATATAGTACAGGGTTGAGAGAGGAGTTACAGGATACAATGTACTTAGTATACATATAGTACAGGGTTAGGAGAGGAGTTACAGGATACAATGTACTTAGTATACACATAGTACAGGGTTGGGAGAGGAGTTACAGGATACAGTGTACTTAGTATACATATAGTACAGGGTTGGGAGAGGAGTTACAGGACACAATGTACTTAGTATACATATAGTACAGGTTGGGAGGGGAGTTACAGGATACAATGTACTTAGTATACATATCTTACAGTACAGGGCTGGGAGAGTAGAGGAGTTACAGGATAAAATGTACTTAGTATACATATAGTACAGGGTTGGGAGAGGAGTTACAGGATACAATGTACTCAGTACACATACAGTACAGGGTTGTGAGGGGAGTTACAGGATACAATGTTCTTAGTATACATATAGTACAGCGATGGGAGAGGAGTTACAGGATACAATGCACTTAGTATACATATAGTACAGGGTTGGGAGAGGAGTTACAGGATACAATGTACTTAGTATACATATAGTACAGGGATAGGAGAGGAGTTACTGGACACAATGTACTTAGTATATATATAGTACAGGGTTGGGAGGGGAGTTATAGGACACAATATACTTAGTATATATATATATAGTACAGGTTTGGGAGCGGAGATACAGGACACAGTGTACTTAGCATACATATAGTACAGGGTTGGGAGAGGAGTTACAGGATACAATGTATTTAGTATTCATATCTCACAGTACAGGGTTGGGAGAGGAGAGGAGTTACATGATACAATGTACTTAGTATACATATAGTACAGGGTTGGGAGAGGAGTTACAGGATGCAATGTACTTACTATACATGTAGTACAGGGTTGGGAGGGGAGTTACAGGATACAATGTACTTAGTATACATATAGTACAGGGTTGGGAGAGGAGTTGCAGGATACAATGTACTTTGTATACATATAGTACAGGGTTGGGAGAGGAGTTACAGGATACAATGTACTTAGTATACATATAGTACAGGGTTGGGAGAGGAGTTACAGGATACAAAGTACTTAGTATACATATAGTACAGGGTTGGGAGAGGAGTTACAGGATACAATGTACTTAGTATACATATAGTACAGGGTTGGGAGAGGAGTTACAGGATACAATGCACTTAGTATACATATAGTACAGGGTTAGGAGAGGAGTTACAGGATACAATGTACTTAGTATACATATAGTACAGGGTTGGGAGAGGAGTTATAGGATACAATGTATTTAGTATACATATCTTACAGTACAGGGTTGGGAAAAGTGTGTGGTTACAGGATACAATGTACTTAATATACATATAGTACAGGGTTGGGAGAGGAGTTACAGGATACAATGTACTTAGTATACATATAGTACAGGGCTGGGAGAGTAGAGGAGTTACAGGACACAATGTACTTAGTATACATATAGTACAGGGCTGGGAGAGGAGTTACAGGATACAATGTACTTAGTATACATATAGTACAGGGTTGGGAGAGGAGTTACAGGATACAAAGTACTTAGTATACATATAGTACAGGGCTGGGAGAGGAGTTACAGGATACAATGTACTTAGTATACATATAGTACAGGGTTGTGAGGGGAGTTACAGGATACAATGTACTTAGTATACATATAGTACAGGGTTGGGAGAGGAGTTACAGGATACAATGTACTTAGTATACATATAGTACAGGGTTGGGAGAGGAGTTACAGGATACAATGTACTTAGTATACATATAGTACAGGGTTGGGAGAGGAGTTACAGGATACAATGTATTTAGTATACATATCTTACAGTACAGGGTTGGGAGAGGAGAGGAGTTACAGGATACAATGTTCTTAGTATACATATCTTACAGTACAGGGCTGGGACAGTAGAGGAGTTACAGGATACAATGTACTTAGTATACATATAGTACAGGGTTGGGAGAGGAGTTACAGGATACAATGTACTTAGTATACATATAGTACAGGGTTGGGAGAGGAGTTACAGGATACAATGCACTTAGTATACATATAGTACAGGGTTGGGAGAGGAGTTACAGGATACAAAGTACTGACTATACATATAGTACAGGGTTGGGAGAGGAGTTACAGGATACAATGTACTGACTATACATATAGTACAGGGTTGGGAGAGGAGTTACAGGATACAATGTATTTAGTATACATATCTTACAGTACAGGGTTGGGAGAGGAGAGGAGTTACAGGATACAATGTACTTAGTATACATATCTTACAGTACAGGGCTGGGACAGTAGAGGAGTTACAGGATACAATGTACTTAGTATACATATAGTACAGGGTTGGGAGACGAGTTACAGGATACAATGATACATATAGTACAGGTTTGGGAGAGGAGTTACAGGATACAATGTACTTAGTATACATATAGTAGAGGGTTGGGAGAGGAGTTACAGGATACAATGTACTTAGTATACATATAGTACAGGGTTGGGAGAGGAGTTACAGGATACAATGTACTTAGTATACATATAGTACAGGGTTGGGAGAGGAGTTACAGGATACTATGAACTGACTATACATATAGTACGGGTTGGGAGAGGAGTTACAGTATACAATGTACGTAGTATACATATCTTACAGTACAGGATTGGGAGAGGACTGTGGTTACAGGATACAATGTACTTAGTATACATATAGTACAGGGTTGGGAGAGGAGTTACAGGATACAATGTATTTAGTATACATATAGTACAGGGTTGGGAGAGGAGTTACAGGATACAATGTACTTAGTATACATATAGTACAGGGTTGGGAGAGGAGTTACAGGATACAATGTACTTAGTATACATATAGTACAGGGTTGGGAGAGGAGTTACAGGATACAATGTATTTAGTATACATATCTTACAGTACAGTGTTGGGAGAGGAGAGGAGTTACAGGATACAATGTACTTAGTATACATATCTTACAGTACAGGGCTGTGAGAGGAGGGGAGTTACAGGATACAATGTACTTAGTATACATATCTTACAGTACAGGGCTGTGAGAGGAGGGGAGTTACAGGATACAATGTACTTAGTATACATATCTTACAGTACAGGGTTAGCAGAGGAGAGGAGTTACAGGATACAATGTACTTACTATACATATAGTACAGGGTTGGGAGAGGAGTTACAGGATACAATGTACTTAGTATACATATAGTACAGGGTTGGGAGAGGAGTTACAGGATACAATGTACTGAGTACACATATAGTACTGGGTTGGGAGAGGAGTTACAGGATACAATGTACTTAGTATACATATCTTACAGTACAGGGTTGGGAGGGGAGTTACAGGATACAATGTACTTAGTATACATATAGTACAGGGTTGGGAGAGGAGTTACAGGATACAATGTACTTAGTATACATACAGTACAGGGTTGGGAGAGGAGTTACAGGATACAATGTACTTAGTATACATATAGTACAGGGTTGGGAGAGGAGTTGCAGGATACAATGTACTGACTATACATATAGTACAGGGTTGGGAGAGGAGTTGCAGGATACGATGTACTTAGTATACATATAGTACAGGGTTGGGAGAGGACTTACAGGATACAATGTATTTAATATACATATCTTACAGTACAGGGTTGGGAGAGGAGAGGAGTTACAGGATACAATGTACTTAGTATACATATCTTACAGTACAGGGCTGGGAGAGTAGAGGAGTTACAGGATACAATGTACTTAGTATACATATAGTACAGGGTTGGGAGAGGAGTTACAGGATACAATGTACTCAGTACACATATAGTACAGGGTTGTGAGGGGAGTTACAGGATACAATGTACTTAGTATACATATAGTACAGGGTTGGGAGAGGAGTTACAGGATACAATGTAATTAGTATATATATAGTACAGGGTTGGGAGAGGAGTTACAGGATACAATGTACTTAGTATACATATAGTACAGGGTTGGGAGAGGAGTTACAGGATACAAAGTACTTAGTATACATTTAGTACAGGGTTGGGAGGGGAGTTACAGGATACAATGTACTTAGTATACATATAGTACAGGGTTGGGAGGGGAGTTACAGGATACAATGTACTGACTATACATATAGTACAGGGTTGGGAGAGGAGTTACAGGATACAATGTACTTAGTATACATATAGTACAGGGCTGGGAGAGGAGTTACAGGATACACTGTACTTAGTATACATATAGTACAGGGCTGGGAGAGTAGAGGAGTTACAGGATACAATGTACTTAGTATACATATCTTACAGTACAGTGTTGGGAGAGGAGTTACAGGATACAATGTACTTAGTATACATATAGTACAGGGTTGGGAGGGGAGTTACAGGATACAATGTACTTAGTATACATATAGTACAAGTTTGGGAGTGGAGTTACAGGATACAATGTACTTAGTATACATATAGTACAGGGTTGGGAGGGGAGTTACAGGATACAATGTACTTAGTATACATATAGTACAGGGTTGGGAGAGGAGTTACAGGATACAATGTACTTAGTCTACATATAGTACAGGGTTGTGAGGGGAGTTACAGGATACAATGTACTTAGTATACATATAGTACAGGGTTGGGAGAGGAGTTACAGGATAGAATGTACTTAGTATACATATAGTACAGGGTTGGGAGGGGAGTTACAGGATACAATGTACTGACTATACATATAGTACAGGGTTGGGAGAGGAGTTGCAGGATACAATGTACTTAGTATACATATCTTACAGTACAGGGTTGGGAGAGGAGTTACAGGATACAATGTACTTAGTGTACATATAGTACAGGGTTGGGGGTGGAGTTACAGGATACAATGTGCTGACTATACATATAGTACAGGGTTGGGAGAGGAGTTACAGGATACAATGTACTTAGTATACATATAGTACAGGGCTGGGAGAGGAGTTACAGGATACAATGTACTTAGTATACATATAGTACAGGGCTGGGAGAGGAGTTACAGGATACAATGTACTTAGTATACATATCTTACAGTACAGTGTTGGGAGAGGAGTTACAGGATACAATGTACTTAGTATACATATTGTACAGGGTAGGGAGAGGAGTTACAGGATACAATGTACTTAGTATACATATAATACAGGGTTGGAAGAGGAGTTACAGGATACAATGTACTTAGTATACATATCTTACAGTACAGTGTTGGGAGAGGAGTTACAGGATACAATGTACTTAGTATATATATAGTACAGGGTTGGGAGAGGAGTTACAGGATACAATGTACTTAGTATACACATAGTACAGGGTTGGGAGAGGAGTTACAGGATACAATGTACTGACTACACATATAGTACAGGGTTGGGAGAGGAGTTACAGGATACAATGTACTTAGTATACATATAGTACAGGGCTGGGAGAGGAGTTACAGGATACAATGTACTTAGTATACATATAGTAAAGGGTTGGGAGAGGAGTTACAGGATACAATGTACTTAGTATACATATAGTACAGGGTTGGGAGAGGAGTTACAGGATACAAAGTACTCAGTACACATATAGTACAGGGTTGTGAGGGGAGTTACAGGATACAATGTACTTAGTATACATATAGTACAGGGTTGGGAGAGGAGGTACAGGATACAATGTACTTAGTATACATATAGTACAGGGTTGGGAGAGGAGTTACAGGATACAATGTACTTAGTATACATATAGTACAGGGTTGGGAGAGGAGTTAGAGGATACAATGTACTTATATACATATAGTACAGGGTTGGGAGAGGAGTTACAGGATACAATGTACTTAGTATACATATAGTACAGGGTTGGGAGAGGAATTACAGGACACAATGTACTTAGTATACATATAGTACAGGGTTGGGAGATGAGTTACAGGATACAATGTACTTAATATACATATAGTACGGGTTGGGAGAGGAGTTACAGTATACAATGTACTTAGTATACATATAGTACAGGGTTGGGAGAGGAGTTACAGGATACAATGTACTTAGTATACATATAGTACAGGGCTGGGAGAGTAGAGGAGTTACAGGACACAATGTACTTAGTATACATATAGTTCAGGGTTGGGAGCGGAGATACAGGACACGATGTACTGAGTATAGATATAGAACAGGGTTGGGAGAGGAGTTACAGGATACAATGTACTTAGTATACATATAGTACAGGGTTAGGAGGTGAGTTACAGGACACAATGTACTTATTATGCATATCTTTTAGTACAGGGCTGGGAGAGGAGGGGAGTTACAGGATACAATGTACTTAGTATACAAAACTTACAGTACAGGGCTGGGAGAGGAGGGTGGTTACAGAATACAAAGTACTTAGCATACATATCTTATAGTACAGGGCTGGGAGAGGAGGGGAGTTACAGGATACAATGTACTTAGTATACTTATCTTACAGTACAGGCCTGGGACAGGAGAGGAGTTACAGGATACAGTGTATTTAGTATACATATCTTACAGTACAGGGCTGGGAGAGGAGGGGAGTTACAGGATACAATGTATTTAGTATACATATCTTACAGTACAGGGCTGGGAGAGGAGGGGAGTTACAGGATACAATGTACTTAGTATACATATCTTACAGTACAGGGCTGGGAGAGGAGGTGAGTTACAGGACACAATGTAATTGGTATACATATCTTATAGTACAGGGCTGGGAGAGGCGAAGAGTTACAGGATACAATGTACTCAGTTAACATATCTTACAGTACAGGGCTGGGAGAGGAGGTGAGTTGCAGGACACAATGTACTTAGTATACATAGCTTACAGTACAGGGTTGGGAGGTGAGTTACAGGATGCAATGTACTTAGTATAATATCTTACAGTACAGGGCTGGGAGAGGAGGGGAGTTACAGGATACAATGTACTTAGTATACATATCTTACAGTACAGGGCTGGGACAGGAGGGCAATTACAGGATACAATGTACTTAGTATACATATCTTACAGTGCAGGGCTGGGAGAGGAGAGGAGTTACAGGATACAATGTATTTAGTATACATATCTTACAGTACAGGGCTGGGACATGAGGGGAGTTACAGGATACAATGTACTTAGTATACATATCTTACAGTACAGGGCTGGGAGAGGAGGGGAGTTACAGGATACAATGTACTTAGTATACATATCTTACAGTGCAGGGCTGGGAGAGGAGAGGAGTTACAGGATACAATGTATTTAGTATACATATCTTACAGTACAGGCCTGGGACAGGAGAGGAGTTACAGGATACAATGTATTTAGTATACATATCTTACAGTACAGGGCTGGGAGAGGAGGGGAGTTACAGGATACAATGTACTTAGTATACATATCTTACAGTACAGGGCTGGGAGAGGAGGTGAGTTACAGGACACAATGTAATTGGTATACATATCTTATAGTACAGGGCTGGGAGAGGCGAAGAGTTACAGGATACAATGTACTCAGTTAACATATCTTACAGTACAGGGCTGGGAGAGGAGGTGAGTTGCAGGACACAATGTACTTAGTATACATAGCTTACAGTACAGGGTTGGGAGGTGAGTTACAGGATGCAATGTACTTAGTATAATATCTTACAGTACAGGGCTGGGAGAGGAGGGGAGTTACAGGATACAATGTACTTAGTATACATATCTTACAGTACAGGGCTGGGACAGGAGGGCAATTACAGGATACAATGTACTTAGTATACATATCTTACAGTGCAGGGCTGGGAGAGGAGAGGAGTTACAGGATACAATGTATTTAGTATACATATCTTACAGTACAGGGCTGGGACATGAGGGGAGTTACAGGATACAATGTACTTAGTAAAGATATCTTAAAGTACAGGGCTGGGACAGGAGGGGAGTTACAGGATACAATGTATTTAGTATACATATCTTACAGTACTGGGTGGGAGAGGTGAGGAG